>NC_071091.1:62986923-63286923 GCF_027358695.1 Spea bombifrons
TTACAGTATTGTACACATCCCAGTTGTCACATTGTACTATACAATTAGGTCTGGGAGGAATGGACTTTTTCTTGCATCAAGAGATTTTATGAACATTTTCTTAAATCAAAAGTTAGATAGTATGACATACCATTATGTGACATAAAATAATAAAGTCTGGTGAAAAATACTGTACATGGCTCTGAGGAAGCTGCAAATAAAATATTTTGCTGTTTTGCCTGAATCATTGTCTGCTTTGGAGCTCCAGAACCATTAAATAGAATAGGTTAGCATTGCTGAAGGTAATTGTCTTTTTTTTTCTGCTGACTGTTATATGAATGTAGTCAAGGGCTTCAAAACCATATAAAAGGATCAAACATGCCATTTGTTGTGGCACAGTTATTTACACATATTTAGTTGAGTTCCTGTTAAAAGTAGCAAGGTCTTGTTAATGTGCATCTGCAGACCGGGCCAAAGATGGACACTTGCTCCTTGTAGAATTTTGCAGATTGTACAGCACATTAAATAAAAAGTGAGCTAAATGAGGATGTGAGAAAATCTATTATGCGACAGATATAATAGTCACACTAATTAACATTGGGTCTGGCTCTGGCCCAGTCACAGGTCCCATGCCCACCTAGGCAGCCATATTAGAGAATGTCCACCTGCACGTTATCACCAGCGTGCCCAGATTCCATGCTGTCACATCATACAGGGACTTCTATATCCCACTGCGTTCTCATCGTTGTGTTTTCTGCAGCCACATACACACATATATATATATATATATATATATAGAGAGAGAGAGAGAGAGAGAGATTAGCATACCTGGGGATTTTATAAATGAGCTGACCCTTAGATACATATTAACCCTTTAATGGCATATAATAAACATTCTATGTAGCGACTCATGAAATGTTACCCAAACTGCCCTAACGCTGGTCCTCAGGGAAACTCCCTTACGAAAAAATTACTGCAGTTTTTCTGAAGTAATACTGCAGTTTTTTGGACATGAAAAAACTGCAATACTGCACTTTTAGTGCAGTATTACTGCACATTTACTGCAGTTTTACTGCATTTGTTCTTCACTGTACTGCAGTTTTACTGCAGTTATTTTTGTATGGAAGTACAAATGCGATAAAGCTGCAGTACATTGAAGTACAACCGTAGGTTTGCAAAATAAAAAAAAACGTGCAGTAAAACTGCAGTACAGTGAAGTACAAATGCAGTAAAACTGCAGTAAATGTGCAATAATACTGCAGTAAAAGTGCAGTATTGCAGTTTTTTTCATGTCCAAAAAACTGCAGTATTACTTCAGAAAAACTGCAGTAATTTTTTTGTAAGGGTTTGACTTGTTGTTATTCAAAAATAGACGTAATTGAGTTATCTGCATTCAAGCAGGGATTTCAAAAGCCAGGGATACCAAAACCACTAATTAGCCTTAGCAGAATCTGCGACCCTGAGATTTTGCCCCTTCACCCTGAGCTTTGCTCAAGGTCAGACCCTGAGAGTTCCCAGGTATGCAAATCAGCCAGCCTGCAAAGTTCCCATCCAGGGAGTAGGGTGACAACATCAGCCATGTTTTCCAGGACACATATTGTTGACCAGCCCAGATAAAGTGCTGCCCTGCGGTATGGATGGAGTATGTATAACACACTAATTTGTCCCCTTTTGTGAGCCTGTACATCTATACAGTAATGTTACACATCTGACACTACTAACCAGCCCTCATGCCAATATAGTGTAGATACTATTCCAAGCCAAAGCTATGATTACTTTTGAAAATGAATATTTCATGCTCTGATAACCACCTGAGAAGTACATGGATCATAATGAAGAAAATCTATTCATTACCTAATTTATATTCTTTAATTAGGGTGAAACCTCTTAACATATTTTTTTTTAAGATCACACTTGATAAAGAGACGAAAAAAATTACTTTTTATATCAAGGAAGAAATATATAGTCTCATCGGGCAATCATTATTGTGTAATAATTCAGAGGAGTGAAAATATAAAGATGAAATATCATTAAAGAGCTCTTACACACTCCAACGAACACTTGCGATCATCTGTACTTGCTGTTATATTACACATGAATTATTGGTAGGCTGTAACGGGCTACAGTTTATACTGGTAGTAAAATGGACTGTTAAATAGCTTACCACGACTGCATCTGTTGGTAGTGCAATTATGCATAATAAATGATTATTACTTAGAAAAACTATGTTAGGATTTTCAGGGACAAACAAGAGCTGACACTATAGCTGCCGGGGACTCTGACTCCCATGATGCTGAGCTTTTATTTATATCATTGAATTTCCTCTAAGATATTATTATTATTATTATTATTATTATTAACTTTTATTTGCCAACAAAGTAAGGAAACAGTAGAAAAAAGGTGAACAGAAAGGGTCAAAGTGAATAAAATTGGGTTAACAGAACACTGCATGGGTTTTGTATGGTTAATAGTATGGGATAGTTAAGTCAGAACATATTTCTGACTCGTTTCGTTGTCTTTGAGGGTTGTCTTTGACCCTCAAAGACATCCTGCTTTTTTGGGTGCCCTTTTAGTGCCTCATCTTCGCTCTTTCCCAAGATAGTTGGACTGAATAAATAGATTTAATTTAGCCTTTGAGGGGCTGCAGTAAGGACACATTTTTTTCTCTTGGGAGACTGGGCTACTTTCCATAGTCTTGCTATAGTTAAATACAGATGACAACAATGGTGTATTCGGTCCTATTCGGCGGCAGGTCCATGCAGGCGGCATCCCCTCTACCGCATACCAGAGAACTTGACCACCCTATTGGGCGATCTGGTTCTCTATAACACCACTACTCAATGGGATGGTTAAAAAAGAGATTACTGATCTCCCCAACCAGCCTATCAACACTATGGACGACTGTAGCAAGTCAGCACATTTCTACACAATTTCCTACCCCAGGCACTTCCCTGGGATATGACATCATATACCAGTGCCCAGTAGTAATGACAGCAGCGCGGCGGGGTGACAGGTGGCGCTGCCCTGGGTTAGCAACTCTGCAGGTAATTATACCGACTGGGTGACAACCTTATAAACAGTTAACATTTTACCTATGGAAACCTGTATATTTCGTGTTCAGAACAAGTTAAGATGTTCGTAGATACCTTGGTTCTCTGTGCATTTGATAACAAAATATAGAGGTAAAGTAAATGTGCAGCTTTCCTCTTTAATGTAAATCTTGTGCACTGTTAATAGTGTGAGACTTCTGGATGGGGAGCTAAAATGGCTGCTGATCGGCTGGGAGTTCTGGAATTTCGAATAGACTCCTTCAACGTGCCTAAGATGAGCTGAGCTGCTTCTTCTTGCATGGGAACTCAGTGACAGTCAGTTTGCATATATTGCACCAAAGCGAGATCCTGTCTTTCATTACTTAGCTTATATCTCAGTGTCCTCTCAGTTACTCTGATTGACGCCGTATGCCTGAAGGCAACAAAAAGATTAATGGTACCATTGAAGAATATCTGCTGATAGTGACTATTAAAAATCTTACGAGAAACCATTTGCAAACCCGAATTATATACTGAAATTGTTTTGTTTTACAGCTTTAATGTATTTTCTTTTATATGTGCCATAGAATTTAAGGCTATTTTAATAAACTTTTTCTTTTTAATGCGGCTATCAGAGAAGTGTGAGAAGGCAGAATTTCACAAGGCTATTGAAATGATTCTTCACTGAAGCAAATGGCATCAATAAGCCATATTTATAACACCGGCTTTATTCATTTAATTAAGAGATGACTTAGAATACCACACCATGATCAATTTATGTCCAAATAAATCACACACCGTATGTGAAGAATATACACACATATATATACCTGTATGTTTCAATGTATATAAACCCTGTCTACAGGTTGCAAAGCAAGAGATCAGTTCATACCCAATAAATACTATTTAAAAGCACCTATCTGAGGCTTAAATATTGAGAATATATGGCCATCTATTGCTTAGCTTGCCACTACGTCAAAGTGCCACCATGTCAAACATGGCTATATTACTTACCAAGGAGTTCAATCAGTGGTATTGCACCGCATTTTAACCCACTCATGCAATTTAAAGCCTCCTCTGGACATTACTGGGTATGCAGTGACCTCTTCCTTTGTTGTGTTTACATGTTGGTCATTTCAGGGGCACCCCAGAATCTGAATGTGAATGCTTTTTAAGATGTGCTTCCCTTTTTGTATTTTTTATTACAGATTGGGTGGCTATGATGGGTTCTCTATCTGCCCCTTCCCCACGCACCAATCGGTTTGCGAAAGTTGTGTTCTGAAAGATGGCTGAAAGTGTGACAGCCAATAATCTGTCCAACGTTAAATTAAATCTAAAAGATTTAGCATGTTTAATGCCAGCATTTTGTTATTTAGGTAGGCTATTGGCTATGGCATGGCAGAATAGACCATTGAGCAGTCAGATTAGCATTGGATGATTTGTTGGTCCTTGTGTGCATCCCGGCTTGGTTCATTATTGTACATCATCAAAGTTTCAGAAAAAAGATTAATATATGTAGTGAATACTTTCCTCCATAGTCATATTTTATGAAATGCCTCCAACCAGAACTCAGATATACATTTTTTAAAGTGGTCTTATCACCATAGCAACCGATAGTATGCCAATTCTATTGTTTGCTACGTAGACCACTTTTTTAACTTTAAAGGTTAGCATTTGTTGTGACAAAACAGATAATGCATTAAAAGCTTTTTTGATGCAAAGTGGTAGACTAACTGAATTTCCCTGCCAGTTCCACTTTTACCACTTCCATTTACATGGAAGGGGAAGGAACACGTGTTTCAGATCAATAAAATCGGTCACTGGGTTTTAAGGCAGAAGTGAAATTCAAGGCATTACCACACATATGAAAATGAGACTCCATTTAAGAATGTTCCTTTATTACTATTTCCTTTATTACTATATTTCTAGTTTATGGTGAAAATAACCGAATCAATGAAATTAAGTATGTATATAAATGCCGGTTGGAATTAGTTATAATTTTGATTAATCTCCATCTGCACCGATTAGACTCTAAGACACTCATCCCCATATCTCTCTCATTTGCAATTTATAGTTATTTCAAGGCGAATTTCAGATGGAACATGTCTATTACTAATATCCGTCCGATTTGTTTAATTAAGTTTTATTATCTGTGATAAGAGAAATATGTGCAATAAGTGACTGAGTACACCATAGTAATTAGAGAAAAACGAATGATTAATTTGCAATGTGATATTCCTCTTCTTAATTGCACTTAATTTACTGTGAAGGTTTAGCGAGGACTCCCGTGGCTACGAATATAACACTTATCTGCCTGTCCATTACACTGGGCTAATTTGTCATGAAAATAACAGATCACACAGTCAAAGGTTTTTCAAACTAAACAAGGAAGACATTTAGAAAAGATGCCCAACCTCAAGTCATATTTCAATAAACACTGTGAAACTGTAATTACTACAACGATTATCATCACTTGTGTGTAGTCATGGTACGCTGCTGGTAAATTGCTACCAGCGTCAATATAGTGAAATAATTTAATTAATTCATAAGAAATCTGTGACTTCCGTAACTGATTTGTTAATTTATGATTGACTATGTACTGCGATGGACTTGATTGACTGTATGTGACCAGACTAGTGAACGTTTAAATGTCCCTTCCATCTTATGGCTATACTCCCCACAAAAAAGTAGCTTTGGTGCACATAATCACTGAGACACAAAATAAGGATAAATGGCTACAAAGTAACATGATATTGCCAGCACATGATATATACTAAAATAAATTCTATGAGTACCATTACACACTGTTGTTCTCCAGTGAAAGTTTTGACTGCTTGTACCACCATGTGAGGGCAGTGCCATGCTCTTAACCTGACTGTTGAGTATTGGTACTGCCTCTAGCCTAAAGAAGGCACGTCTCCAAACCGTTAACTTAGCTGTGATCTTGGCTCGGTTGTTTCATTATGCAATCTAGCATTGGTCTATAGGAGCAGTTCTCTAAATCAACCCACCATGTAGAAATGGTGGAAAGTCTCTTTTTTCCAGCTGCCAAAAAGACCACCATTAAGCTAGAATGGGCTCCTAGCCCATAAAGAAATACATCATTATTTTCATTCTAAATAATACAGATCTGCACTAAACATTGTGGATTGTTTATCAAAACATAGAATTTAACGGCTGATAAGAACCATTTGTCCACGTAATCTGCCTAGACCCTTAATCAATCCTTAGTCTCGTATTAGATTCAGGATAGACATATGCGTATCCCATGCATGTTTAAATTCTTTCATTGCATTAACTTCTAGCACTTCTGCTAGGAGGTTGTTCAACTTATGTACCACCTTCTCAATAATGTACCACTTCTTTACATTATATAGTACGTGCACTAGGTAAGCATCTTATTGCATACCATATATGTATCTTCCTCTATTCAAATGTGAACATTTTGTGGCTGAAAAGATACATTTGATTAAAGTGGTTAAACTGGCGTTTGGTTTAACCACAAAGAATGTTATTACAAACAAGCTTTAAGGAAAATCTAATTTGAAGGGACAGAATTTTGTGGCGGGAGTATAGTGTGACATCGTCGATATTCTATTTAAAAGTAATTTATACGAATAATGAACATAAAGCAGTCTGTTGGGAATAATGACTATAACAAATAACTACTACTGCATAGTAAGATCAGGTGGATTCCTTTATTAAAGATTGATTAATCCCAAGCTTCTTAATCATTGTACTATATATTGAATCACTGTCACAGGCGCCAACTATATAGATAGGAATCTGAGATGATGTAGTCCCTTTGTCTGTCTAAGGCTAGTTGTGTGCCTGCTCAGGCATGCTATCAGTTCTTTTCTACATATCAAATAAATATTATACATTTAAACAACTGACAAGGGCAGTTACCCTTAGGACACACTCTTTTGCCCATTATTAAGGTAATGTTACTAAGAAGGTATACGGCAGAATCTATTTTATATAGCGGTAGAAACAGCAGATTAGATATATTTGTTATCATAATCGGCATATCACATTAAATGACTGCAACAGACTAGCTAATTATTATAATTAAGGTCTCCCATACTGTAACAACTTTAAAGTTTAACTATTGTGTAAATTTAGGTGAAACATTTACCATCACACAGAAAATAGTGAACACATAGTTGCTTGGCGCTGACCCTGCACTCTTCAAGAACATTATTTAGATATTCTCCACTGCCAAACATCTGCTTTCTTTCATAAAAATCATATCTTCTCTTTTGTCCATGATAGGTATATGGGATGACCGTCATGACCTTGTTGCCTGGCAACCCAAATGCCTAAAAGTCAGCTTTGCCCGCTGATACGTAAAAGGTCAATTGATGCGGAGGGCCTGTCTCCTTAAATATGTTACAATTTCACCCATATTTTTTAACTGCTCTGAAGCATGGCAATATTTTAAATTGGTGATTTTACATATTATTTTGTATTTTTATTTTATTTTTTTTAAAAATGCGTAACCCACACTTGAGGGTATGTCAAATTTCAAAAAGAATAAAGTATAACCATAGGAAGAAAAGGGGGAAAAAATAATAAAAGGATAGAAATCATCTGACTGCTGACTATCCCGCTGTGCTGCCCGAGGCACTTACACATTTCCATTGAGTTATTTTATGATCAGGCCAGTATGTTATTGAAATATTATCTCTTTAGCCTTTCTTATTCTGGTAAGAAATGACAGTCTCAGAACAGTAATAGACACTGAGAACAAATTGTGAAGCTGGGAATAAAATCTAGCCGGTTCAGGGAAGATCAGCTCCCATGTATATATCCATCATATAGGGTCTTGCATACAGAACAGCATATGATTTTAAACGCACAATAACAACGGAGAGACGAATGTAATTCTATTCATTGGTTAAATCATCCTAGATTTTCAAAGGAATCCACTAATGTATTCCCCAGCTATGAGGCATTTTAGTTAATTTAGGTATTTTAGGAAGTCATGTTTAGGAGTAAAAAAAGCCACTAGTTAGAGGGAAGACTATATGTAGTCTACTGACACCAGGAATCATTGGACACCATTTGATACATGTCTGCTAGACATAATATATTTTAGTGTAATTTTCCTGCAGTGTATACATATGTGTAACATAATTTCTCATTTGTGTAATGAAAAAAAAGGTGGACTTATATAATGATCGAGAAAGCATATAGTAATAAAATGATGCATAGAAATAAAACAAGCACACTTTTTTACATTCTAGGACCAGCACTATGTTTCTCTTGATACTGCAATGTTTATAGCTGAATGTACAAAGTGCCTAATAAGTCCCTAATATCAGGAGGCAACAAGTGGGTAACTAAGCAATGTTTATATGAGGACACGGTGTCCTTTAGATTGTAAGCTTCTGAGCCAGGGCCCACTTTACCTAATGTATCACTTTGTCTTAGTCTATCAGTCCTAGTTTTGTCATAGCCTTTAAATGCATGTACTGTAAGAAGTGCTGTATAAATTGTTGTCACGAGATGAATAAAATAATGTTAGTAATAATACTAATATAGTTTACCATAAAAAAACATCAATAAACATAATTTCTGCCATAGCAGGGTTTTTTGCGCATAAAAAGCATTAAAAAAACATCATCAAAACAAAGGGATACCCCCCAACAATACAATTAATGTCGGGACACATACTTGAGCGACTTTTCCACACAGAAAAAGAAGCCAAACTGGCATTTAGCTTTACAAGCATCGTTAATAAACTGAGCTATTGAAAATGCAATCACGTCTCAGCCGTGGTACACATTTAAATATCTGAGGCCTTTATGATATGGGCTAACATTTACAGTGTGAGGTCAGTCATTTTAATGCGCTAGTTTCACACAAAGCCTTTTAATATCTATCTATCTATCTATCTATCTATCTATCTATCTATCTATCTATCATCGGTGTATGTTTGTGTGTGTATATATATATATATATATATACACACCGGTATGTACCGGTATATATAAATATACACATTATTTACAGATTTGTACTCTCCCTTTGTAATGTGTTCGATCCACGCAGCCTCTGTTTTTAGTTACACTGCACAAATGCCGAAGCAGATGTTGTCTTTTTACTTTCAAACAATTTACAGTGAATCATCTTAGCCTCTCTGTAAAATTTTAACTTAATGGAGTCCCGGCATTTCTGATGAGCCGGGTGCTTAATTTTATAGAATAACCTATTGAACAAGCTGTTCTTGGACATTCCCATCTCGTCTAAATGCTAAAAGTATTAAAATTCACATTAGCGTAAAAGGAAATTTTGCATGGGTAATCCTTTAATACAATGTTTTATGGCTCTATTAGCTGCACAGCAGCTGGTGACATGATGAATTTATTCCATTAAAAAATTTAGTAAGAGGTTTAAAAGTCATCTTTTCCAAACGTAATCATGCTGCAGGGAAAGTGAACTTCACGTAGGGCAAAAAACAAGGTGCAGGCTTCATGTTGTGTCAGGTAGAAAAAAAAAGTACCAGCTGGAAAATACACACTTGATTTGAATATTTTTATTTTCTTACAAGTGTAACCATTTATTTTCCAGGTGGGCAAAAAGGTATTTCAAATTACAGCTCATAGCCCAATACTGGCTCATAAAACGCCCATGATTGAGTTGCAGCGGGCTGCTCTATATGGCTATGGGCGTCCATGGGAACAGTGGGAAGGCGCATGAGGGGGATCTTGCCTCCACGGACAGGTCCGCGTTTAGCATAGCCATGAATATTTTAAATGGCCAAAGTGGGACATCTTTTTTTAGGAGATTATGCAACTAAGGCATTTAGAACAGGAACAATGTATTTCATTTACACAACTGCATTTATAAACACATTTCAAAGCAAAGAAGAAGCATAATATATATCTTATATTATACATTAACCCGTTCCCTAAAATTTTTGGAGGGTCCCCTTTACGCAGTTTGGGTCTTTTGTGCTTTTAGTATTATTGCACCAGCCATAGCAAAAAGTTAAGAGAATACTGGCCCAGAGTAATTATTTGCACATTCCTAAGTCACTAAAAGTATTAAGGAAAAAGTAAATTACATAGTAAATTAAACATAAATTAAGCATTGTCACGCCTGCCCCCGACCCCCCCCCCCTGTCCTGTTTGCGAGTACTAATGGAGTGTCCCGTGGGGTGACCACGACTGCTAACTACTCAGCAACGATTTAAAGGACAACACCTGCCCTATATTTTTAAAGGGAAACACACATGGATTTAATTGCTGGGTATAGACTTATTTTTCCTTATACCTATATATACCCTCACTCTCCTTTAGTCTCTGGGTGTTATACCTTGTTATTGCCTTGTCCTGAGTCCTGAACCATTTTCCAGTTCCTTGCCTTGTACCGTCGCCATTGGAGCTGAACTGTGTAGCAGACCTCTGCTTGGCCTTGACCTTCGTTCCTGCCATAATCCTGTATGCTGACATTTCGAGTCCTGCTCCAGTATACCCAACCTCGGCCTGCCCTGACTAAGATTCTTCCGTGTTCTTCTGCACTACATTTTCTGCAGTAACATTACATTTTATGTTAATTTTCCCGCTATGGAGTAGCGTATTCTTGTTGGAGATGTTGCTTCATTGCACCATGGATACTTTTTTTAGTATCCATTTTCATTTGGAACAAACCCTAAGCATTAAATATAGAGATAAGTGTGTAGTAATATGCTCTCTAGATTGGTAATTTTTGTAGTTTACTAGACAGATGTCTTGTCTAATGATTTCATCTTTATGGAAACATATTCATGTGTTTTGTTTGTCTACATTTGTGTGCTTCTTCATTATAATTTGTAATTAATTTAACATCAAGCTTTGATTACTTGTTGTAACACAAGCAAAAAACCAGCGGAGCTTGGTGTTACATTCAATGAGATGGAATTCTTGTTATACATTGGGGAGGAATGTAACTCATCAGTCCCTTTGTATTTTTATAGAGTGATGTACTGAAGTATGTGAAGCATCACTAATCATCGTAATGATACAGCTAATGGTGACTTTGGGTTTTATCAGTATGTTTCTCATTGTGAGAACCACATATAGACAAACTGTGAGGCTCTGAATGTACATATTTTGGACAGACTAACTAAACGACTGAGGTAGCCTCTCCAGATAACAGTAAATATGTCTATAGCTAGAATATTAGTATACCCTAATTCATGGATATATTGCATAATCATTTTTTTAAATAGTGATTACAATGAAATAATCAAAATCATACTCATACGGGAGTTTATTACACCAATCATTACTATAAGGTCAAGGTTTCTAGATGTACTGCATATTTTTTCTTAGGATAAAATAATAAGAATAATAAAACAGTAACATTTACATAAAATGCTTAGTGCTTGCTTCTCTTGTACATCAATTTAGTTATTAGTGATACAGGTAGTTTTCATAAATATTAAATAATATCATATCAATGATAAAAGCCTATTAGGCAATGGGTCAAACTTTAATAATAAATATACACTTGACTTGCGTGATTTCAAGTGGCATTTGAGAATGTCTGTACTACAGAAGATTTCTAGCATTATCACAATTACTGTATATGTTTTCATGTTGTTAGCTGTTTGGACCACCTTTCCTAATGTATTCATACCTACTATACGCCATAATGTCTGACGGACGTACTTATTATATGATTGCAGCTGTTAGTACTAAATAAATAAAAATGCACAAAAGTATTTTCAGCACAAAGTGTCAGAGAAGTTTTGGTTTCAGTTATCTACAGAAAGATTTGGTGGCACGTAATTTTTTCCTAAATCAAACGGTTTTGGCTTTCATATCAAAATATTTTTTTATAGACTGTAGAGAATGTTCAAATTTCTGTGTTTTTTTCATTCTTAGTGTTTGGTAAATGATACCGTCTTATTGTGTAAAATGAATTCTTCAATTTAAAAAAAAAATCCAAACATGTCTTCTGAAGGCTGCATGTATTTACATAATTCTAAGACTAAATCATGTTTTAGGATGCCATGGTTTAACTGTTTTAAGCAAATTAATGCCAATGGTGTACTTTTGTTGCTGGGAGCGACTGCATCCTTCATCAGTGCGGTAGAAAGGACACTTACATATATTCCACTGATGTGAAAAATCATTGCACTGTTTTGTTAGCCCAGAGGCAAATGACAAGGGAGAGTCTTTGAAGCATAACATACGTAACTAGGGAATATGAATACATCCACCTGGATATGTGTAAAGTAATCATCAGAAACTCTCTGTGTGATTACATCTCCGCTCCGGTACTCCACATTCGCTTGGAGGAATGGTACTCTTGACACACCAGTATCTGTGTTAAATACTGTACACAAATAGATTTTTATAACTTTACATGTATTTTATTTTGGTTGTATCAGCCGTTTGTATTTGTATTACTTTTTTTTCAGAATCAGTATTTGCGGAACACAATACTTTTCTCAGAAGTCCTTTCTTCTGATGAAATCTGTGCCTTAAAAGTGAAATCGTTCGCCATACTCAGCTATTCCAATTGAACCATTTTTAAGTGTGACCTTGTAAGAAACATTTATTATTTAATAGTATTTATTTATTGATTTATATAGCACCATGATATTCCATAGCCAGATATAATGGTTAAACAGAACACAAGTGCTCACATAACTATATGGACTTACAGAAAATAAAAGGCTGTTTTTAATGCTGCCAATTCCAATACATTTATAAAATCAGTATGTGGTCAGCTTTCTGTGGAAGAATCTGTGTTGAGGGGATTTGCAGATAAGACCATCCTCTATGGAAATTCCAGGAGTGTGTAAGTAATGCCTAGTCTGTATTGGTGAGGAGAAAATAAAACTCGCTTAGCTCTGTCAAGGGCATTTTCACCTTTAATAAGAAGCCTGGAAAAAAAAAAGACATCGCTCAAGAGCAAAGGTTCAGCCTGCAAACCAGCCACAAATCACATTTCACATTTCATTTATCAGGACCAGAGATGACAGGATATCATCTGATCCCCAGGGAGCCATATTCATTAAAAAGAAATCTTAAGTAATTACAACAATTAATTGACTTGAAACAGCTTTGGATGGGGAAGGTTTACATAATTCATTCGCCAGGCAAAACAAGCCAGAAAGTATAAGAATACCGTCTTTCAGAGACGAGCATGATAATCCTATGAATCCAATTCATTCTTTAACTGCTGAAAGCCATACTGGGGACTTGCATTGACCAGGGGTATCTCTGCCATTTGCATAAAATTGCCTAGGTATAAATTAATGGTAAGTTTTGAAATTATAATTACATACATTATATGAAACTCACATTAACATAAAGACAAAAGAATGCAAAAAGGAGCTTTTGTTCATAAAAATGCACTTTAAAATTACCTTCTTACCTTTTTATAATATAATAAAAGGGCAGATATTGTATGTGGAAAGGAAGGTCTCAGGCATATTAACAGAATTCATAACAGCCTATTTCACTACAATGGCAGGTATGAAACCATATTTAACCAACACGAACCTTGTGGCATTTGCTAAAATATAATCCCATTAGCAAATCAAGAGGTTTGGAGCAACACATTGAAAAAAAAGTGGGCTGGTGTCACAGGATGCCCTTAATGCTCCTCACCCTAGACATTTATCCATCGTCTAATGTAAAATCTGGATCTGGGCAAGTTTCCATTATTACCCTTAGGAGGTGTCTTTTCATATTTATCCATGAATCCTGTATGTGAAATGCAAGCTCGGGGCTAAGTGTTCCACGTGTGTTTCTTTGGTCTTTGGTATGGAATCGTGTAGCTTTCTCAGGGCCCCATGAGTATATGGATATCACTGCCTTCATATTTCCTGTGGTTCATGTGCATTCCACTAATTTACAGCCCGTATGTATCCAATACAACCAATGTATGCAATTTCTTAGGGTCATGGGACTTGGCTCCACCACACCTGCATAATCATCTTTTCTGCTGTTTGTGTTCATTAAACACATTTTTAAATAAGCACATTTTTGTAGGTGATATGTCGAAAGTACATTTTTTAACTCAATGTTTGTTTAGAAAATCTTAAACAATATTTATTAAATCTTACTCTCACGTGTCAACTACATTATTTCATATCAGTAGACATCAGTGCCGATTCCTCAAGATGAAATATGAATTATGAAAGACCAATAGGTAAAAAAATGCACATACATTCAGTTGAACAGAAGAATATTTTTCAACGTGTATATATACCGTATATATATCGTATATATATATGTATGTAAACGCACAAATAAAAAACAGAAAAAAAAATTCACTATAAAAATTTATACCTGTAAACCCACTAAAAAGCTATAAAACCCTCATGGTTAAAGAAGTTCAAATGTGCTAAAAATATGAAACAGTCACTTGTAAATTTGTGTAACAATTATAATCTTCTTATTCATGAGGACAGAAAAATATTTCTGAGTATATAAGTACCACTTACTAAATGCCTATATATAACTTTTTAAGATAAATAAAAGATTAATATGCATTATTTTGTATTTATAAAACAACTATTGGTATAATAAATATATTTATTTAGCACGCATTACACACTGATATATATTAGCTATAATCTTAGAAGCATTCATGGGCTCAATAATAATTTTCACAATCCCTCTTTTTATATCCCATACTGCATAGGAAATAAATCAAATCAGAGAAACCGGATTTGTGTAATAAAATGGGTTAACGTATAAGGGACATTGTTTATGTGAAGGATTCCACTTACATTCATTCAAATTTGATTTAATGCAAAACATCTCACATTTGAGCATTTTCATATTCAGTTTCTATTTAAATATCACCGTGTCCGCAACAAAAGGAAGTTCCTGAATCAGAAAGCAGTGCTTTAAAATAGATTACATTACGATTCACATTATTTATTCCGGAATAAGTGAGAGAGAAAAAATACAGGGAATTGCTATCTCTTCATCTGCATTTTCTCAATAATGTTTTAGAGATGTGATGTTTGCTAATGTATCATTCATTAACCATCAGCCACTATCAAAAACATAATCTATCTAGCAAAGTGGACATTATTATGGCATTAAATCATTCCACAATATACCTGAACAGCTCCACATGATAGGGTTGGCTTGACTGCATCGAGATGCCTCAGGGGGAACTCTTCAACAGTAATGAGATATGAGGTCTGTCTGTGATGAATATGATATTACTCGTGTCAGTGGCTGCGGACCGTACGAATATTTCCGCCTATCTTTTTTTCACATTGCAAAGGAACTCAGGCAAAGCATTATTAACCGAGTAAATGAAGCTCTAAAGATCACATAGTGTGTCTATTAGTATATACAAAAAAAAATGTCTAATCCACTGCATTCCTGTAAGATCTGGGCCCAGCAGCTCCTTTGATGCAGAGATGCCGCCTCTTATTCTATGACAGTGATCATTGCGGCATTTTTTCTCTGTACTATATTCTTCTCCCCACCTTGTGACCTCCTTAGAGGTGATTAAAATAATGTTCCTGACTGGCAGGAGAAATCGACCAGAATATAACGCAAGCTTTAATCATTTAATATTTATAAGAAAACCTGCTCCTCATAATGTGGGTCAGGATGCTAATGTAGGATATATACATCAGATATGTTAAAGAGGCGTATGCTTCACCCTGGCACAGTAATGATCCCTGTCACAAGGCCCTAGGTCCAATACGTTTACTGATTACTTTAATTGTGATCGCTGGGTGGTCAGGTGCTTTGTTTATGAAAACAATATTTCACATGCAAATGTTGTACTGTGCATTGAGTTTCTTTCAATACATATATATGAGATAATTAAATATTTACCCACTACTATGAAGAAAAAAATCTTGTCCTTGTGAAATGTACATTTGATATTAGACAACTGGCTTGAAAATCTCCGTTTCTGTTTAGTTATCCAATTAAACATGGTCGCCAAATCTAATGAAAACAAGAACATCATTTAGGGAACGAGGGATATACATTTATTAACAGGCGTGGCCATTTTAGGTCATGGTTTAAAAGGATTTTTAAGCCATTGGTAAAATATGGACTTCTAACATGCTCATCAAGGAACGCAGACTCTATTTCAAAGTTTCCAACCAGAGATTTTGGGACAGCACAATATAAGTAAAGATGGAGACAGCTAATATCAAGTCACTCACGGGTGTTAATTATTTTATCAATAAGAACCCTAACTCATCAAGTTTATTCAGAATCATTATGATCACATTTCTAAGAGGGATGACACCAATAATTGTGTTGTCCATGGGAAATGGTTGAACACTACTCATCGATTACCTTCCATTATAACCCAATTATTTAATAGTTTCACACGTTTTGACAGCATATGTATATCTGCGTATCTATCCTGTTCCCATAACCAGCTGCCATTGTGATTCTGTCAACTGTTAACATCAGATGTTGTATTTAAAGTATTTTTGTTTCCCATTATAGTTTTAAAATAATTTTAAATATTGTGCTATATGACATAATATTCCTTCTATCCCATTATAGATTATTTTGAGCCCTCCCCCATTTTTAAGGAATTAAAAAAAGTAAAATCTGTATGTGCATTAATAATTTTAGTATGCATGGTTTTTGCCCTGTATTTGTTAAACACAGTCACAAAGTAACAGACATATATAAATCCTCCTTGTAGTAGACAATGTGGGAGTTTCCTTAATGAGAGAGGCCATGAATGTCAGAAGGGCTTCTTGGATGCACTAAGATGCCTATCCATGTGGAAACAGCTTGGGTCCAAGTTTTTAACATCATTTGAGGCTGAGAATCAGCACACCTTTCAAAGTACACTTCATGCTTTTACACATATTTGCACAGTTTTTATGGTTAAAAAGAAAACCCGTCTGTCATTCAAATTTGCTATTAAAAATCCAGACATCATACAGATGGATACCTTGATCACTTGACCTAATAATCTAATATTTAGGTATTATTTATATGAATAATAATAATATTAATAAATATAATTATAATATAACTATATCTAATTATAACATGTATGGGAACACTTACTGAACCAATATCTGGCCTAATAGAAAGCATTCTTAAGCCACTAGTTATCAACTTATACAGGACACCATAGAGTTTCTCATTAAACTGAGCCAATTCACAAACCAACCTGCTAATAATATACTTGAAACCATGGATCTGGAGTCTTTGTATAGTAACACCCCCCATAAACATGGTATTGAGGCCTGCATTCCTCTCCTCCCGCTATGTCACACACAAATAAGATGAAACTATTACCAATCTTATAGAATTTATACTTATGCACAACTATTTCGATTTCAATAACAACAGCTATTTACAAATAACCAGAGCAGCCATGGACACTAAAATGTCACTACAATACCATATAAATATTCTAGCTATATCGAAGACATTTTCATAATATCGACAGAAGGAAATGAAAACCTTTTAAACTTCCATGAATCGTTCAATTAATTCCACCGATCAGAAAATAGCGTGAGCTTCCTGGACTGTGCCATAACTGTCGCCAATGGCTCACTTTACTCTTCTGTGTACAGAAAACCAACAGACAGGTACAGCTACCTCCACAAATCAAGCTTTCATCCCAAAACAAGGTATCATCTACAGCCAGGTTATGAGATACCACTGCCTTGGCTCTGACACCGAGGACCAAGACCAACACCTGGGCACTGACAGAGTCGTTTCAGAGAAAGAGCTACAGGGAATAAATTAGATCTGAAAAAATTAAATCTGCCCTAAGAACACCACATAAAAGGCTTCTACAATATAAAAAAAAGGAAAACACAACCAGGAAACCTCTGGTAGTTACCTACAACCCAACACTAGAGGAAATAAGCAAAATTTGTAAAGACCTACAGCCAGTACTCTCAGGGGACCACATACTTTATTATACTTTAATATTCCCTCAGCCCCCGATACTGGCATTTAAACAACCACTGCACCTGTGAAAAATATTGATCCGCAGCAAACTGACCCCAGAACAGGAGCTAACATAGAGTGGCACTGTACGATGCAACAAATCTCACTGCCAACATATATGTGACAATAACTCAGCCAGCCAAAACAACAAAACATATACCGTTAAGGAATCATTCTCGTGCACATCTGCAAACGTGGTGTACATGATACAGTGTTCAGCATGTAACAAAGGATGTTACATCTGGGAAACTGGCCTTTAGCTGCATCTCAGAATGAACCTACACAAAAGCTCTATTAATAAACCACGAGAATGACAAATATTGTACCATGTAGGACATCACTTCACCCAGAATAATCGCTCCATCCAAAACCTCAAAATTAAAGTACTTAAAGGGAATTTTAAAGACTCTCACAAAAGGAAAACATTTGAGATGAAAATAACATATTTCAACACTATAAAGGAGGGATGTAATGTGGATTTTCTTGCACCATTTGTGAGTGCCACTGAGAAAGTTGAAGGTGAAGTAGGTACAGGAGCGAATGAGTATGTGTGAATGAATGTGTGTTAGCATGGATGTATAAGGCTGAAAAAATAGCACAGGCAGACTGGTTGGGGCAAATACAGCACATGCACACTGTTTGGGATAAATATGGCACAGACAGGCTGTTTATGAGTACTGACAAGCTGTTTGGTTACAAAGATGGCAAGTCCTATGCATCCAATATGGATGCTGGGCAGGTCCTGTGGATGCAATTTGGGTGCCAGGACAAGTTATATGTGTGCAGTCTGGGTGCCAGGGCTGCCCTTTGGAGTGTGCAAACTGTGATCTATGTCTACAATTTAGGGATTTCAGTGCATTATTTATTTCCTTCATACCTTCAATGCTGAGTTTACATGTGATTTTCAGTTAATCTATACCTGCAAGTGGAGGGGCACCAGGGGGTTGCCCGCACAAGGGAGCCTGAACACCTAAAGCTGGCCCTGATCACCACTTGCACGTCTGTTTCAGAACACTCGCCGTTCCCGCACCATTCATTTGTTATGCGTTTTGCATAGTATTGTGCTCCTCCCCTGGTTCATGGTAGGGTCAGAAGGAGAGAAGACTGCACTGACTCTGACAGTCTCCTCCTAACCTGCAGAGTCGGTGCTGCAAGTATTTTTTTTTTTTGAGGGCATGATTGCATGTTAGAGAGTGTGGGGGAGGCGGAGGGCAAGCGAATGCTTGCACAAGGCTCTGTCTGCATCAGAAAAAAAACAGAATATATACCTGGTCATGGTTTTATAGTAGTAGTAGTAGTAGTTTAAAGTAGTAGTTTAGGTTGAGAAAAGACTTGCGTCCATCATGCTCAACCCTTTTCCTATTGCTTGTTTACTGCTGTGGATCCCAAAGAAGGCAACCCCCCCCCCCCCTATGTCAGCAATTTTGAATTGTGCTTTCAGTGGGGGAAAAATCCCTTCTTAACTTTAAATGGCAATCGGATTTCTCCTTGGATCAACAAGCACTAAATAAATATTAATTCCTATACTTTCAATATAAATATATAAATATAATTCCCACCTATGTTGAATCATCATCTTTCTACATGGGTTCCATGAGTGTTATGGGATCTTGCTAAGTTTGGCAATCTGCAACATTCACATATCCAAAGGCTTCCCAGTTCCCTCCATGTGGCATGCGGACAATAGTAGCCACAATCTCAGTATTTCTTGTGACATAAAAAGGTAAAGGTGGGATTTACCTCTTTATTCCTGACTGTCCATCTGAAACTTGAACAGATGGCAGCCGTACTCACAAAGGCTTTATAGTACCAAATAATTTTGTATTCTGATGGCATAATGAGCTCACCATATTACTATAAAGCATTTATCTACAGTAACATTCTTTATTTCAATAATAAAAAAACAACAAAAACAAACAAAATAATAGTGTAATGCATGGGACTTGTATAACTGCACCTTAGATACCACCCTCTGAAACATGCTACAAATACCAGAACATAATGAATATTTATGTCATTACTAATATTCAAATTAGTCTTGTAGCAATTAATTCTGCCATAACTGTAAACTGTATACGTTGATGATGAACAATGACTGTATGCCATGATTTAACATTTCCTTTATAAAAGTGGAAATGCCAATTTCCCAGTAAAGAAACATATGGCCACTTGAATATGTAAAAAAAAAAAGAAAGAAAAGGAAAAATCTAGTTAATGACTATGTGTCATTGCATTGTGCGATTACAAACAGAGATGAAAGAAATGTTTATAATTCTGACCTTACCGCCTCCTGCAAGATCAGTTTCCTTCATTTTCATATTGTTTCAGAGTTTGTGCTGTTAAATCAAAAGGTTATCTATAATACATTTGGCCCTATTAATGCAAAAGAGCAGTGGTATTCAAAAGACATTTATTCATTATTAATATAGGTATAATAAAGAATCATTTATGAGGATTTAGATGAGATTTTTATCATCAAAAGCTTTAAAGGGAAATTTATTTTTGCTTCAGGACAAAGGCAAGGAGTCAGTTAATGTGAAATAGAAAGTCAACACAAAACTGTATGAAATCTTCCTATCTGAAACGCCTTATACGACATTATAGGAAACAGAAGAACAGCACTGTTTCTCCAACAATAATCCCATCTGCTGGTGAAAATAGGAATAATGTGTTACTGATATGAGAATAGTTGTTTTAAAGGGGCAGTTTTATTAAAACCCCAAGAAGCTTCTGTTTTAGAGACTGCTGGATCTTTTGTTAGGGTTACTGGGGGTCTGGTTCTAACTCTTTACTATAAACAATTTAAATGTAATTCTTAAATAGGCAGAAAAAACGCCACTGCCCAAGAACATAATGAATATGGTAGGTTTCAAAGCTCTTTGAACACATATGGAATCTAGTTATGTTGGAAATTATACCTTAGACCTGAGTAGATGTTTCCCTATGAATCACTGTAGCTGTATTTTACCATACAAACCCTCCGTTGGCAGTATCACCATGCTGCCATTACCAGGCCTCACCTGCTCATACATACGCAATGCAATGAGCTTTCTGATATAAATTGAAACAGTTGTTTGTGGTAGTAATTTTAGGCATAGACCAATATGTTACAGGACTTGTTATATTGTTTTTATTTAAGAAAATGAACAGGGGATTGGAGACGAAGAGGATGAGTGGTGTGAAGGTGGTGAGTTATGGCTTTCCTCAGAAGCTGTGGTTGGTTGATATAAAGAGCAGAAATCAGAATACATACCATGGCATATCATTCTGCTTGCTTTATGAGGTGAGTTATAGAGTAATTCAAGAGCCCAAATCCATTAATTGAAGAAATATAAATAAGTGTTACATATTATTATGAATATGTAGTCTGTCTGACATCACATCTCTAGCTGGCATTACTCACCATATTTTCATCAAAACAAGACAATGTTAGTCTGAATAATTTGTTGTGTGTCAGCCGTCATCATTTCATCCTGTGTCCCTACCAGCAGTATGTTAATATACATCACAAAGTAATTGCTAGTCCCTACAGTAGACGATTCTTCTACTGTAGAATCAACAACCTCATTAAAGTGATCACTTCACTAACATCTGCACTCACTGCTGTATGCTGATTAGGACACCTATGAGCTGGCAGTGACAACCTTCAGTTGCATGGCTCTAGGAGGACATCACAAAGACAGGAAGCAGCTGGAAAGATTAACAACAGTGGCAGAGATTAATGACGGAATTGACTACAGCTGGGGTCACAGTGAAGATCAAACATGATGCTGTATAGCATCTATGCCAAGGTCTTTTCCCATCGCAGACCTGTTTACAATTCATGAGCAAAATCAGAAGTGTAAGGTTCGATAAGGTATGAAAGGAAGGCAGAGTGGAATTAGAAGGTAAACCTCCATCTGTAATACCACATGAAGGGCTCCTCTGGTGTGTTTATTTTAAATTATATGTATGGCTTTAATCAGTCTACAATTTCATATTTAGGGGTAAAAGAAATCAGCCTGCTCGAAAATGTAAAAAATATATATCTGTACAAAATGTAAGTTGCTTAACCCTGTAAGTGCCAGAAGTGTGAACAGCAATGTATTATTCATCCCTTTGGTATTTTAAAGGGTTACAGAAAATAAACAAAATATGAACAAATAAAGATAGAGTACAATATGAGTAATTTATAAGTAATATGTTACATGGTTAGCAAAGTATATTTAGATTTGTAGTGTGAAGTCTGTAATCGTAAGAGTTGGTTTTCAAAAAATACATGCTACAGAAACACCTTTAAACCTATTGGACCTTAAGGAACACCCTCCTGCTTATGGGGTAATACATGGGATATGTTAACTTTTTATTAAGTATTAAGTAATATTGTAATTTAATCCAATATCTAAATGATCTATCTATATCACATATTATATAGATATTTTATATCTATATCTATATTTGCTCCCTTCCTGATTTTTTTTATATTTGTCACATTGGAATGTTTCAGATCATCCAACTAGTTTTATTATAAGACAATGTGATTAAACACAAAATTAAGCTTTTAAATGATTATTTCATTTATTGAAGGTAAAGAGTTACTCAAAACCTATATTGCCTATGTGAAAAAGTAATTTCCCCCTAAACCTAGTAACTTTACTTCAACAAGTGCAATCCAACATCTGCAATAACTGGCAATAGGGCCACCATCAAGGGGGTTATGACCAGTACTGGTGAGAGAGTAAGGTGCCCGGAACCCCTGCTTAACCACAGGGAAGCACCCAGTGGGGTCATGTAATGTGCATTATATGACCCCATAGCTTCCAATTTGGGGAAGGCCCTTTTCTATTCCAGAATGACTATGCCCCAGTGCACAAAGCAAGGTCCATAAAGACATGGTTTGATGAGTTTGATATAGAAGAACTTGACTGGCCTGCACAGAGCCCTGACCTCAACCCCATCGAACACCTTTGGGATGAATTGGAATGCAGATTGTGCGCCAAGCCTTCTTGTCCAGCAACAGTGCCTGACCTTACAAATGTACTACTGGATGAATGGACAAAGGTTCTCACAAAAACAATCCAAAGAAAAAAAAACCCACAAAAAATAAATATATACATACATATATATTGGTGTGTGTTACTGTATGTTGTTGGATAGTGTGTGGATGTACATAAGAGTGTTGTATTAGTGTGTGTATGGTGTTAGTGTGTGTTACTGTATGGCATCGGCATGAGTGTGTATATCCGCATGTAGTGTTAGAGTTTAGATTTAAGTATGTATTGGTGTGTGATGTTAGCATGTGTGTGTATAGCTGACGGTATGGCGTTATAGACTGTGAAGTGTGTATAGCATGAGTGTGTGTGTTAGTATTTGGTATTAGCATGTGTGTGTCAGCATATGATGTTATTGTGAATTTGTGTGTCAGCATATGGTGTTAGCGTGTCAGGGTTGAGCCTATGTTTAGAGGAACTTTGGAGGGTGTGCTTTTCAGAGGATCTTAAGGCGGGTGATAGGTGAAGCAATGGATATCTTAGATCGCTTTCTAAGCTTGTTTTTGCATGATGTGGCATGTCACTGGTCATGAAGGGGTTAAAATCAGTTTCATGATCTGAAACATTTAAGTGTGACAACAATGCAAGAATCAAAGAAATCAGGAAAGGAGCAAATTCTTTTTCAGAACATTCCAGTATTATAGCAATAGTTAATTTGTAATGTGCATTTAGGATTCTGGTACCGTTTTTCATTCAGATGTATCTTCTAGGCTTCAAAATTTTTAGATGAAATATTAAGCAAATTAATTAAACAGTATTTCTACAATTTGTCTACTAATAATAATCATAAAGCAGCCAGTTAGACCAGTGAAAAAATTCTATAATATGACTTGAGAAGGAATTGACGTTTAATGATAACATAATTATAAGAAATGTGGATAAGTCTGAAGCTCTTTGTTATGAGTTGAACAGATTATAACCAGGAGGCATACATCAGGTGAGAAAATCATCTCCAGTTAAAGACCCAGACATTTTAATAATTCTACAAGGAACGAAAATTAATTTTAGATATATAATAGATAATAGCATACAAAATCCATTTGGTTTGAATATACCTTACATTTCTTTCACATTTAAACGATATGGACAAAAGTATTGGGACACTTGACCATTACACCAATAAGGACTTTGATGACATTGCATGATTTTTTGCCCATTTATGCAGTAGATGATTTGTGAGGTCAGGCACTGATGTTGGACGAGAAGGCCTAGTTTACAATCTCCGTTCCAGTTAATTTGTTTGATGGGATTAAGGCTCTGTGCGGGCCAGTAAAGTTCTTCCACATCAAATCCATCAAACCATGTCTTTATGGACCTTGCTTTGTGCACTGGGGCACAGTCATGCTGGAACAGAAAAGGGCTTTGTCGGAATGCTTGCTGGAAAGGTAGGGAGCGTAGAGCAGGGTAGCACCAGATGGAAGGATAAAGCCAAAGGCAATGTCCGAGAGATAAATCCGGGTCAGGGCAGGCAGCGAAGGAGCAATATCAAGAAACAAGCCGAAGTCAAATACCGGGAGGTCAAACACAAAAGGCAGGATAAATGGGGAATGGTACAGAGCAGATCAAAAGGCACAATACGCTCAATAACTAAGCTCAGACTGAAGGGTGAGCTGGGTTTTTATATTCTACAGGCCAGGTTCCTCCCACTGACTCACAGGTGTTACCACCTACACCTGAGAGCATAAGTATTCCCCACCATGGGGTTAATTAGGGGTCAACTTTGTCTGCCATGCACTACCGTGCGGCGGCCGGCAGATGGCGCATGAGATTGGGATCGTGCGGGAGCGCCCCTTGCTGTAATTGCCGCAATGGCGTGGGGCGCGCCTCGCAGCAACTGCCGCAGGCGGCCGTGATGGCGTAGTCCACCCCGCAACGGAGCACGGCGTCCAGCCGAAGCCTCGGTAAGGGGTATGATGAGGGGCTGGGGGCCTGACAGGCTTGTTCAAAATGTCTTGGTTTTTCTCCTGGGAAGATTTTGGAGTGTTTCTGTGGGAATTTTTGAAGGGGACATACCAAGAAAATTCCCACAGATGCACTCCAAAATCTTGTGGAAAGCCTTCCCAGAAGAGTGGAAGCGATTTTGTATTTATAATACAATAGTATATACTTCTTGGTAAAACTTAGTTCTTGGTTAGATTTAATTACTTTTAAATTACATAAAAAGGGACACTCCAGCCATCATTTGTACCTTACTGCATATGATAGATGAGTGCCCACTTTAAGTAATATTTTTTTGCCCCCTTCCAAAGGCATGGAGACATTCATCAGAATCCATTCTTAAATAAAAAATAAAACAAACTTGTTTTACACAATTTTACAAAAAAAAAATATTCAGATGAAAATGTTTCAACCAAGTCTTGCCTTAAAAACATAATAATACAATATACAGAATAGATTTTGTCCTTAACTTTCATCGCCAAGGAAATAAAGAGTAAAATATATCTTGGTTTTCTACAGTAGTTCTGTCGTCATGTTCCACGCGTGAACCTTGGCCTATCCAATTTAAAAATGACTTATTTCTGTAACATGGGAATCGTCAAATAAATAATGAGACTCATACTGTGGAAAGGATGTATGCTAATAACAAAATTAGACTTTAATGATCTTAATGACCAAGTGTCCCTCATGTATTCTTGCCTAGTTAAACAACCACAAACAGTAAAGTAGCAAGATAATAGATTGCAGGACTTAGCTAAAGGATCGGACTTCTGTAAGTGTTAAAGGGAGGGCAGAGTACATATTTCTTTCCCCGTCTTTCCACATTCATCATGTTAATTTATTCATAGGAAGTACTTGCTAATAGCTAATTAAAAGATATGACTTGTTTTAATCCCATCAGCTCAAAAGCAAGGTGCACTGTGCTATATAGCATATAATTCCACTGGGATACTATGGGGTCGATGGACATATTTTATGCAAAATGAGAGGGAAATAAAAAAACGTATTCTGTGCCACTGTGTCCTTGCTGAATTGATCTCAAGTACAGAAATATCTGGTTATGAAATAAGGAAGATAAAATTCAGGCATAATACAATCTTGTGTAACCTACCTTCTTTAGTATGGAAGGTCACATTTTATATATCAACATCTGAGAACCCAGAAACAATAATTAATAAGGGATGAATTCCAGATAAACATCTCTTTGTTTACTTATATATAGCATCATCATTTGGGCAATCACAGATTCACTTTATTAGGACACACCAAATAATATCTTTCCAGGGTAAATCAATGTTTATTGAGTTTTTCAAATATGTGGGATACAGAAAAGAAAAAGGAGGGGAACAAAAACCGTGACATCCAAGTTGTTACCCATCAAAGCAATGTCACCCCAACAACCCTCCCCCCGACGATCGTCCGCACAGCGACAAAATAGCAACAGGAGACCCTTGACAGACACATGGCATGAGCAGCAAGTCAAATAGAGCAAATAATATCTTTCCTATAAAGACACTGGATCATTATTAGCAACAGATTTTCACTGCTAATTTTCACGTATCACGTACAGTATTTACTGTTCCCTCACTGATTCTAAGTGTATGTCTTTACACTTAGAGCCATGTGAAATCTGGGGGGACATGTGCTGTATATTGGTTCTGATCTACTCCTGTGATTTTGGCTTGATCTCTGGACTTCATTTGTTTGCTTATGATATTGACCTTCAGCCCGTCTACTGTTTCAAAGTTATATTTACATCTCAGAAACACATATTGTTCTCTGCTTCATTGTCCACTGGAGCCAAAACAATTCTTATGTCGCAATCTCCTGGTGCAAATTGGTGCATCTTCGGAACACAAAACAACCAAGTATTAACAGGAATTCGAAATTAATTCAAAATGTTTGAAATAAGCAAAGCTATCAACAGTGCTTTTGTAGCAACTATTTCTATTCCATCTTCAAGAAATGTTCTTCAATTCTTTATCTGTCCAACATCCATATCAACCATTAACTTTATTTCAGTCTCATGTCAACTCTCACACTTTCTTTTATAAGCAAAAATGTCCTCACATACAGTATTTCCCTCTACATACAGTACGTGCTCGCCATCTCATTTTCTTATTCATAATCTAGAAAATATTCACAAACCTGACCTTTTGTATCTCATCTGCTGTCATCTTCTCACATTCCTAATTCACGTGTGTCCTGTCTAGCATGTCCAGGTGCTATTACTGTGAATTTGTCCTAGTGTGCGTTGGTGCGCACTGCTGCCTTTGGCATTTTGCTTTCACAGAGAAAGCACATGCAAATCAAATAAACAAAGTTGTACCTCATATGATACTTGGACTTAAGAAGCCATGTTAAGATATCATTAACTAGCCAATCACACTGCATAAAACAATGAGAGGGACCCTGTTTTCCATTTAATTTTGATATCTATGTCTCTTGAAACTTTTTTGATGTCACCAACTTGAAGAGCATGTTGGGAAACATTCAAGATACCATTGTATTCATCAAAAAACGGGCAATACTGTAATTTACAGACACCGAGTACCTCCCCAGAATTCTTCTGTTGCTCTTGTCACAATGACTTTAGTACACTGCTTCTGTATTTTTTAAATGGTTCTATAGTCTGTAGCGTCATACGGTGATTGGAAATATGTGTAGACCTATGTATTTTGCAAAATAATTCATATTCCTTAAAAGAAAAAGTGTACACAAAATCTTTGTTGTAAGCGATTAAGCAGGAAAGGCAATGGGCATTTTTTCTCTGATTTGTCTCTTGCCTTCTTTTGTGTCCTATGCTGATTAATGAATAAAGCTATCTATTTATCTATCTTTCTATCTATCTATCTATCTATCTATCTATCTATCTATCTATCTATCTATCTATCTATCTATCTATCTATCCATCCATCCATCCATCTATCTATCATAGATTATGTGTGGCTGTGCCACTTTGTTCACTGTTCACATTTAAAGCAAGCACCATCCTTAACCAGTATACAGAGCAAAACTTTCTATTTTTAAATTGTACGATATGTTCAGAGTTAACTGGTTTCTCAAGGGGTAAATAAATGTATAATATGTAATATAATGCAAAACTGTATAAATGGCCATCTGGGGAGCAACAGGTCTGGGCACAGTTTGCATGCTGCAGACACAAGGTAGTTTATTTCAAACATTTATTGCAGCTAGGTTAGTTAAAACTCCAGCTATTGCGACTACATTTCCCATGACTCACAGCCAGTCTGGTATGCTAAACATCATGGGAAAGTGAGTACTCAACAACTGGAGTGCCAAAGGTTAGTTTTTATATTGTTATGAAATGGCAGTGCAGCTGCTGTAGAATGCACAGCTCATGATTCTCAGCCATGTACAGTGGGGCAAAAAAGTATTTAGTCAGCCACCAATTGTGCAAGTTCTCCCACTTACAAAGATGAGAGAGGCCTGTAATTTTCACCATAGGTACACATCAACTATGAGAGACAGAATGAGACAACAAAGTCCATAAATCACATTGTCTAATTTTTAAAGAATTTATTTGCAAATTATGGAGGAAAATAAGTATTTGGTCAATAACAAAAGTTCATATCGATACTTTGTTATATACCCTTTGTTGGCAATGACAGAGGTCAAACGTTTTCTGTAAGTCTTCACAAGGTTTTCTCACACTGTTGCTGGTATTTTGGACCATTGTGGATGTTTTGGGGCTGTCGCTGGGCAACACGGACTTTCAACTCCCTCCAAAGGTTTTCTATGGGGTTGAGATCTGGAGACTGACTAGGCCACTCCAGGACCTTGAAATGCTTCTTACGAAGCCACTCCTTCGTTGCCTGGGCGGTGTGTTTGGGATCATTGTCATGCTGAAAGACCCAGCCACGTTTCATCTTCAATGCCCTTGCTGATAGAAGGAGGTTTTCACTCAAAATCTCACGATACATGGCCCCATTCATTCTTTCCTTTACACGGATCAGTCATCCTGGTCCCTTTGCAGAAAAACATGTTTCCACCCCCATGCTTCACCGTAGGTATGGTGTTCTTTGTATGCAACTCAGCATTCTTTCTCCTCCAAACACGACGAGTTGAGTTTCTACCTTGGTTTCATTTGACCATATGACATTCGCCCAATCCTCTTCTGGATCATCCAAATGCTCTCTAGCAAACTTCAGAAGGGCCTGGACATGTACTGGCTTAAGCAGGGGGACATGTCTGGCACTGCATGATTTGAGTCCCTGGCGGGATAGTGTGTTACTGATGGCAGCCTTTGTTACTTTGGTCCCAGCTCTCTGCAGGTTATTCACTAGGTCCCCCCGTGTGGTTCTGGGATTTTTGCTCACCGTTCTTGTGATCATTTTGACACCACGGGGTGAGATCTTGCGTGGAGCCCCAGATCGAGGGAGATTATCAGTGGTCCTGTATGTCTTCCATTTTCAAATTTTTCCCACAGTTGATTTCTTCACACCAAGCTGCTTGCCTATTGCAGATTCAGTCTTCCCAGCCTGGTGCAGGTCTACAATTTTGTTTCTGGTGTCCTTCGACAGCTCTTTGGTCTTGGCCATAGTGGGCTTTGGAGTGTGACTGTTTGAGGTTTTGGACAGGTGTCTTTTATACTGATAACAAGTTCAAACAGGTGCCATTAATACAGGTAACGAGTGGAGGACAGAGGAGAGTCTTAAAGAAGATGTTACAGGTCTGTGAGAGCCAGATATCTTGCTTGTTTGTAGGTGACCAAATACTTATTTTACAGAGGAATTTACCAATTAATTCATTAGAAATCCTACAATGTGATTTCCTGTATTATTTCTCCCCATTCTGTCTCTCGTAGTTGAAGTGTACCTATGGTGAAAATTACAGGCCTCTCTCATCTTTGTAAGTGGGAGAACTTGCACAATTGGTGGCTGACTAAATACTTTTTTGCCCCACTGTATTTGGTTGGCTGAATATATGACAAATGTAATAGCAGCACTTTGAGTGCCAAATGTTAACACAACTGCTGCAAAACTACCAAATATCCTATTTTGTCCCTTTTTACTACCTTTTGACTACCCTCTTTTTTGTAATGCCTCAGAATATTTGAGTGGGGCTGCAACTCCCATGATGTTAAGAAAGCAGCATGGCTAGTTGAATATTACGGAAATAGTAGCTGTAACTGAAGATTGTGCTTTTTTGGGGCAGGGGCTACACTAAGTCTACAGTACACACAGTTTGTTGACTGCATTCACTATAATATTCAGCAGCCATATTGCTGCCTGAACTACATGGGAATTGTAGTTATAGACTGGGGATGTGGATGCCGACATTACACACTAACTGAAGCTCCCATGATATACAGTCAGCTCCCATTATATACAGAGAGGGTGTGCGCAGAGGCTCTGCCCTTTTTGTGAAGCGCCCTGCAAGGGCTGGGTGAGGCATTGCGTAGCACGGAGAAGCAGACCAGGAAAGGGGACTGAAGAAGCGAGAAACAAGTAGAGGCAAGACAAAAAGCGGAGCAGCAAAGGAGGAGGAGATGGGGATGCAAAAGTGGTTGGCAGAGAAGGTAGACATTGAGAGAGAGTGTGAGTGATTGTGAGAGAGTGAGTCAGAGTATGGAGCATGTGGACAAGTCTACTATATACCCTGACTAGAAATCATAAGGAATCTTCCATTTTCGTACTACATTTTCTGAATCTGAATTTTATGAACCTCCTGCAGAGGTATATACTATTAGCCTTGAGAAGGGAAAAAAAATCAGTCTTCACAAAAGAAGATAATGCACAAAATTAAATTTTTCCCAAAATATCATTTTTATTAAGAAATTGTGCAAATTTTCCCCATTATGTTGAGTGATTGGATTTGTAAATGGTGTCATTCAGGTAACCTCAATTCAATTTCAACATGATATATGAGTTATAATTTCACAATAAAACAAAATGAATTTGTGTGTGGTGGACTCCTTCTGGCTTACAATATAATGCTTCATGCAGAATATATGGTTTAAACACTAAATGGAGTGTATATATCAACTCTAATTCCCACTAAATAGATTATTTGCATGAGTTCCCTCTAAGTACAGCTGATCTTCATAGATCTCACAATATGCATATATGTTGAATACACATACAGTCATGGGCATCCATTTTTTTTGGAGGGGGCAAAATATCCTCCCAACTTTTCTCTTTTGCCTTCATAATACAGCCTTACCTCCTCCCCATTGCCTACGTTTGTTGGCTCAGGAGAGGGTTTTCTTGGTGAGAGGTGGTAGTAGTAGATAACACACCAGCATGTACCTGTGCAACACTAAAACTTTGCAATAGCCAGGGTAGTAAAGATTATCCACAACTACCCCAGTCTACAAGTGACATGCAGAAACTATTCTCTTTCTTTGTAGATCCGCTTGCATTATTCTTGCCTCTTGGAGTACAACGGAGCTGAGCTAAGCTATGGCACACCTCACGTGGACAGCCTTTCCCCCATTCCTCCAATAGGGGGAGAGGGTAAGTGCTAAAGGCTCCAGTCGTCCTGCTTGTGGCTTCTTGGTCTTGGATACTGGGCCATTTTAATTATTCATCACAAGAATTGTGTAATCATCAAAAAGTACCAACAAAATGCATTCTCAGGATTCGATGCCTTCTCAAAACTAAGGGATGTCAATATACATAAGGTTATATATTTTAAGTTAATCTACGAATGTAAAATATTGATCTTTGCAATAATTGTCAATTACAATCACACAAAGGCCTTTTGCACTAACCATTTTAGGGCTCAGTTATAGGTTTATCTATACTACACCTCTTACTCGAGTTTTGTGTAAAGGCTGTCTTGTACAGCGGGCAATTACTTTCAAGGGTTCCATGTATAAAGTGGATATAGAGGCAAAAGGTGATCATTGTTGACCTTATTTGCATGCGTCTACCCAGAAACCAGAAAAACAAGCCTTCTGGCTTGTCTGGTGTCTGTAGATGAGTGTTTAATAATGCTTCTACTACCTCCTTCATTTTAAGTGGTAGGGTTTTCCATCACGTTTACCCACCATAACTTTTGTTGTAGGTTTATCTATAAGATCTAAATATCATGGCTCTTTTTACCTTCCTTTTAATGCACATTGTGCATCTTCACTATATCCAACCTCTTTCTTGAATTAATCTGTTTGGCAGTACTAAGATTTTTATGCATTTTTATGCATGTTGATTTTAACTACTGAGCTATAAAATATGTTCTTTCATACAGAAAACAAATACAAGTTAATGCTGTTTATACTATTTTCTATTAATACCCAATCTACAAATGATTGTCTGGAAATCCAAAAACCTGCCTGGGAGCTGCTGTTATAGATATGGAGCCCCCAGGACATGAACATTTGGGCTTAAGTGTCTAAAGCTTTTTATTAATTAAATTTCCGTGATTTAATTCTCCCATGTTAGCATTTACAGTTTACAGAACAGTCTCGTAATTAGAAAACGAATACACTGATGTTGTGTGTTTTCTTTGCTAGTCATACATTACTGCTCCACTTTCCCCTTCTTTGCACACAATCTCCCAGGCTACCTTACTCTGAGCCGATTAATAGGCAACCGCCACTCATGCGTTAAATTGCTTTCTGACTTATTTTTTGATGCCAGTATATGATAACTGGTACTTTAAAAGCTATGGTTGATGAACTGTAGAGAAATTATGTTTTTTTTTCCCTTACAAAGAAAGAAGCAATGCACCTCCAGTCTATTGCAACGGCCTGACGGCAGCATTAGAATCAAATAAGAAAAACAGTATTGCTCTTTGCAAGTAATTAGTTTGCCATTCAATCAAATATATTTTGAGAGACAAACAATAAATGTGCTCTATATGAAATAATTTTAACCACAGAAAGATCTTAAGTAGGTGCATAGTACATAGCAACATGGTCAGATTCTGAGTCCAGGGCAGCCATCTTAATACTTTTCTCATACTCCTCCCACTTCCTCTCAAAGCACACAGGAACTAAAGATGATTATGTATACATAATAGTAGTGGGAGAAATGTACCCCAAACACAGCATTGTTATGACATCTCTGTAGGAGGTTTTATTCAATTTACACTCATTTATACTGTATCATAAACAGAGAAACAGAATTTGACAGCAGAAAAGAACCACTCAGCTCATCTAGTCTTTCTGAGTCTCCTGATGACTTGAATCTTGTCTTAGATTGAATACAGCTTTATGCTTATCCCATGCATATTTAAATTCCCCCACTGTTATGGCTGTTCCATTTAACTACCACCTTCCAGGTAAAATAAAACCTCTGACCCTTTGACCCTCAAGTTTTAGATTATGACTTATTGTTCTAATTATTCTCATTCCTTAAAAAAAAAACAAAACAAACTTTACATAAAGAGCTGCTTTACTTTTTTTTTTTATTTTTATCCTTTTACCATTTTGAACTCTCTGCAATATGTCGATACCTTTCTGATTATGGGGTCTCCAGAACTGTACACAATACTCTAGGTGAGGCCTGACCAGAGATCTGTAAAGTGGCGGAACCACCTCCTGCTACTAATGCCTCCAGCTATACAACCTAGCACTCTGCTTACTTTTTCTGATGCTTTATTGCATTGTCTGCTTACCCGAGTTCTCAGAAATAATCACTCTCAAGTCCCTCTCTTCTGTTGCCACTGACAGAACACCGTCCCCAATGCTATATTCTGCCTTGGAATTATTACATTCAAAGTGCATCTTTTTTCATTATTAATTGGATATCACCGATCCTAGACAAAATGGGTACATGTAATCAAAACAGTTTTCCTATATCTAAATGCAACTTACATTGCTAAAAGTAAGCTACCATCCTTGGAGACACATGGTTTACCTTGTAATCCTTTTTTATACCTGTCTGTTGTTATACCTTAGGTTAAAGGCAAGTGATACAGAAAAATGAAATCAATATTTTATATATTTTTAATCAGCTGGGTTAGCAGTGCTAAAATTTGTATGCTATGTTGGTTGAGACGTTACAGTAAGATTACCATCATTTAAACTGACTGCAATAATGAGTCCCAGCACGAAATTGAATCCGTGCATATTAATGAAATTCTATTATTTTAGAGATATTACAGAGCTTCTATTTTATTTACCGCTTTGATACACAAAAGCAACTTGCAATTTCAGTTAAATTGCTGTTTACAATTTTGATTCGGCATCATATAAATTCACTGGATGTTGTATGGCAATAATGATTACAGTGCCACACTTATAAAACCCCAGCATAATTCTCTATACACTTGTTTTCTATATACAAAACAAGCGCAAGGGAAAAAATAAAGAGATTTTAATTATTGTCGAAGCAGTACATTCTGTATATATTCCTTACAAAATTGTTACCTGTCAACTCCATGTCTGTTTTATTAACTACACGTTATTAACCTCTCCCTTTTAAATATGCCAAATGATTTAATTAAACAGAAGACAGTAACAGGAGAGGATTTAGAGCAAGAGGATGGATTATTAAAAACTGAATGGTAATTCATGAAAATTAGTGGCAACATACCTTGAATAGCCTTTAAGCAAAGCACAGTCTGGGAAATTAGGTACACTGTGTTGGGTACGTTTATTTTTGGCCCAAATACATATTCTATCTTTGTGAGTAAAGGTTCACTTTTTGCCATTTTTTTTGTGGGATCCATAAAGCAGATTGGTAATTCATTTTTGGCATGTGTCTGGAAATTCTGTAATCATGTCTGTGCAATTGGCCGTGGTAGCCCCAAGGAGCTGGGGTGTGATGGCTGCAAGGACTTTAATATAATCGGGTAAAAAAATAAATAATTACATGACTATTCCTTTAAGCAGCAAAGCTCTTCATAGCAAAAAAAGATTACCAATGCTATATGTTGGTGACTACGACACAGCTCATCAGATAGACTGTAAAACATTCCTTTTCACATTATAATTCAAACTCAAAATTTCATAAATTATTAGATCAGTCTTTGTAGGCTGCCATTTTTTAAAATGTCAGGTACACTAAAATTCAATACCGCAGTAGCTATTTTCATATTAATGCACTTCACAGCGTACTTCTCCAAATATAATTGCAACTTTAACAATGAACTCTTACCCCCTCAGTAAAAAGCTGTGACCGGGGAAAGGAAAAAGCGAGAGAGCATTTAGCATTCAGAATGTCTACAGACAATAATTTATTGTAACTCATCTGTAACAAGGCCTGGCACTGATTTATAAGTTGATTTGAAAAATAAATAAAAGTGATAGAAACCTGCATTTGGTTTTAATGATGGACTGTTGCAGCGTGAAAAGTAAGGATAGGAAACATTGCTGGGAAATTAGATATTATGCCCTGAGGAAAGCTGCAGCTACCAGCCCATTAATTATTAGATATTTATTATTAAAAATTTCTTTTCATGAGTGACTGCAGAAAATTTGTGCTGTTCAAGATGCTGGCGTCTGATATGAACAGTGTTTTTTTTTTTTCTTACGCCCGTGTACCTGTTGAATGGAAGTCATATCTACCCATGCTTTTATTATGCGTACTAGTACAGAGTTTCATTACCGTTAAGAATATTTAGTACGCAATTGTTACCACAGTAAATCAGAATTCAATGTCGGTCACCTCAACATTCCAATGAAACAAGGCCTTCTTTTACAAAATGAAAAAAATAATAATTCAAACAGTAGCAGTAATCTAGAATAGACTTCAAGCTCTGGGTTTCAAAAAAATTCTCTGAAGGGATAAAATGATTATTTAGTGCAAGTGCATATGCGATGTTAGCATTTCATATAAGGGAAAATAATTTCGGTTGGCTATTCCTCACCTTATATTAGTTTTTAGATTTAATATTCACTTCTAAATAATACCCCTAATTTTGGAAGTCACCAATGTAGCTGTACAGATTTAGCCGACGTACACTCTGCAGTGTCATACCCTCTGGGGTATATTATGTATGCTTCATATACATTGGTTTTCAAACCAGTATTGTTCAGAGGATGGCTAACAAGCCAGGCAGTTGCTCTTTGGGCTTGGAGATTTAAGTTTTTTTTTTTTACCCCATCCAAAGCTTTTGTTTTTTTGTGATTTACTTGAAATTGCACAAATAATAGTAACAAGCTTAAGTGGAGACTTTAAATATTAACCCTTTGCAATTATTCAAGGTAGTCACCCGTTAGCGATGCCATCTCGTCTAACAACATAAAGAGAAACACTCCATGTCAGGAGGTAAAGATATTCTGAACGGAGTCAAGTTCAAGCAAGCATTTTACCTATCATACAACTAAAAAGCACCACTTAGGATGGCCAGATAACGTTTGCTTTTCTGTGACTCTGTATTTGACAAGACCGAGCACAAAATGTGTTTTGAGTAGATGTACCTCTAGTACATTCACCTCAGCTTACTGTGGTAGCTTATCCGTAACACACCGTGAACTAAATGACAGGAAAATGTTTTCTACCGAACGGCAAACTCACCATTAAGCGAATAAACCTCTTAAGATTTCTATGCTTTCCACACTAAGTCAGAAGAACAACTAAAAACCAGCAGCGGCTGCTACGGCATTGTGCAAGCAGCTTGTTTTAAGGATGCCTAGTAATCAGCATCACAATCCATAAACTGGACGGCTTCATCCCAGTGTTAGTAATGGATAATGAACCATAAACATGTCTGGAGATATTGGAAGTTGAAAAACAATGGCTCGCGGTCGCCCTGCTTTATTGTTATTCAACAATATTAACCCCTCTCTCAAATGTTCCACATTCTTCCCTCACTCATCACATCCTCCTTTCCTAAGCCTCACTTCTACTGTATTCCTGATACTAAAACTATATTAGCAATCATGACTAACATTGTAACTAAAACATTGTCCCTTTGTACTTTGGAAAGAAAATCAATACAAATCTACATCAAGAATTCTATACACAGGTTTCGTAATTTTTTCAGGTGATCTTTGCAAAGGCTGATATTCGCTTTGTAATGCCAAATATGTGCGTACAGCTTCAACTTCAGGAGGAACAAGGACAAAGTCTTTTCTGCTTGAGAACCCCAAGGTAATGGATGGGCTGCCATCACGTCCTGCTGTGACAATATCTAGAGACAGATACTTTATATACAATGCTATTTGCAGTTCAGATGAGCTTTAGACATTCAGTATTATTTATGACACAAGTTAAAGGATATTACAGAGGTCACCAGTTCTACTAAATGAGATTATACTGATGTAACGGGAAAGGGTAATAAACATTTCATTTTATACTCCATTCTGCTATTTTATTAATGTACAAAATCCTGCCACAGGAGCAAAGCTCTAAGTAGACTTTATGACCTATGTAAAAATAATATCCGCCCGCTAATAAATTTAAGTACACATATTGTTCAATAACTGTGGTAAAATTAAAAAGACTATACAACAATCACGGGTTCAACGTCAAGGCCAGCATAAAAGCAATTTTAATATTTATATCTAATTGGAACAATGGCCGATACGGGATTATGCCACATCATGACAAAAACATTTATAATTAATCATGTTTAATTAAATGCTATACTTGAAAAGTATTGCTTAAATTTTCTTTTATTGTAGATTTTAAATAACACACTAAAAGTATGACATAAAAAAACTGCTTGATATCTTGTGACATTACACCTGACATTTAACCCCTATATGACAATTTTCCATTATTGAAACTGTTGTATCATTGATCCTTTAAATATAAGAAATTATAAGACATATTTTGAGTTTGGTCACTGGCATAAAATTATTATTGGTAGAAAATACTTTATAGCAATGGGAAAATCCAAGATGAAAAAGAAAACAGTGATGAATCTGAAGTCATTTAATAGAATCTAATAACAGATCACACACTTGACAAATGAACATGCAGCTTTAAATCATTAATAGGTTTTTTATTATTTGTAAAAAGACCCATGCTCAAAACCAGATTTTTTTTTTGGAATGTCCATTACCTGACTGATTTACCTAAAAAGAAAGATGTGATTTACATTTTAACTCACAGTTACATATTCTAAACATAATGACAATTTGGTCTTAATAAACACTGATGAAGAGTCCTTTTGTAGTATTAAAACAATCAGAAAATGCCATGGTCCTGTATGTGCGCTCCTGACAGCGAGGTTGCTCAGGTAGTGAACGCCATTAAAGGAGGTCATATGACACCTCACCCAAATAGTGGAAACAGCTCCTGTGCTGTAATATTATCTAACTCTCCTTGGCAGGAGCAAGCAGGCAATATGCCTTAACCTTATCCTCAGTTCCTCCATATTCCCTTTGGAAAAATATAATCATTTAATGATTGTGGTAATAAAATAAAAATAAAACTTAGAAAAATAAAAAAGGTATTTATACAGTCTGAGAGAACGTCCTTATTTTTCCTTCTGTGCCTCTCTTCTTCAAAAGGCTGTAAAGTTGGGATACTTTCATTGTATCCATATTCTTGCTGTAAACATTTAAAAATATGCCTAGTACGACTAACAGTCCAGACCAGATATACCTGAAAAAGAAAGAAGATGGTTATAGGTTAACTGGTTCAAAAAATAAGCTGGGCAGTATTTATAAGGACAATTCTGAGAAAGAGTGGTAAATTTGGACTATAATCAGCATTATACATTACATTTATTTATATAGCGCCAGCAGATTCCATAGCGCTGGTAGAACCAGTAATTATAATTTAAAATCACACACATTAACAAACTGGAACAAAGAAAGTCCTGCTCTTGTGAGCTTACAGTCTAGTCAGTGTTTGAGGGGGAAGTGAAACAGTAAGATAGGGACAAGTAAATCGAGTCAGGATAATCTGTAGAGGTTGTTGGTCATTCAGATGGCTTGACTAGGATGCTGGCTGAGAGTGTTAGGAGGAAATGTTAGGAGGAAATGTTAGGAGGAAAAGCTTTCTTTAACAAAAAATGCAATAACTTTCAACTATGATATTTTAACATACACAATTATTACTTACTGAAAGGTGAAGGGCTTTGCAAAAAACAAGAAGGAAAGTACAATTGTCATTGCTTTTCTCCCAGTTGTTACTGCAAATAAATATGATATAAAATTAGAAAAGAGCATACCGTATTAGACAGTTTATAAGATTTCTAGATATGTTTTACCATTTAAGAGATGAACACAGATGCTATTAAATAGTCTCCTCATTAGCGTGAGTGAACAAGTGTGGACCTGTAATTGACTAATCTGTGGATGACCTGGTGTTGTTCTTGAAGTATACAAAATACCCACACCTTGGTAACTAAAACCATTAGCCAACCAACGTTTAAACCCATACATTTCCTAACAAAATGGTAAGAGGCCAACATATCAGCATGAGTAAGCTACTCCAATATATCCAAACTATCCGACAATTTCTGGTGACCAGAGGGAACCTAACTGCATATCTAAGGCTTATTTCAAGTAGAGCATTTTCTGCCTTGCTTCCCACATATTATATGGTATTTGAAATGCATTCTTACCTGTTACAGCGAGTAGGGCACCAAACAATTTAATCAAAGCAAGTACAAAAGAGATCCCAAAGTATCCAGTCAAGGAGAAGAGGAATGCATATCCGTATGTCTGAAATAGATGCTAAAACACAGAATGTTCATGCTGTAATGTGGTCAGTTAAAGGATAACTTTTGAAACTGTTCTTGCTGACTGGGTCATTCCATCGGTTGCTAAGGTGTAGACCAATTTTCAAATTCCCCCATGATTTTTCCTAAAGTTGAACCATACAATCTATAGACATTACCAGTATCGGTACTGTTGCCAACGGGTTTTGTCCACCAGGCAGAGAAAACATATGGTAGAAGTCAGCATCGTTTAGTTAGTTATTCTGGATTTTTTAATTGAATCCCTTAAAATAATTATTTTGTTACATAAAACTCACTTTTTGCCTAATTTTTCCTTAAGGGTTGAAACAAATACTACTGGCCCTTTAAGAATGCAGATTCACACTGGGTTTGCATTGCGCTTGGTATTGTACTAAACATTTGCAAATTACGTATCTTAACCCCTTAACGACAATCCCCGTACATGTACGGGGTTGCCGTGCAACGGGTTAACGACAATGCCCGTACATGTACGGGCTGCCATTAAATAGCTGCATCGCCGCGATCGCGGCGTTTTCGCCGCGATCGGCGGCTTTGCAGCATCCACGGAAGCCTCACAAGTGAGGCTGACCGTGGATCCGGGGAGGGCAGCCCTCGGCAGCCCTCCCCGGAAGAAAAATGGCCGCGAATCGAATCCGAATCGCTTCCTAAGCATAAATGGTGTTACTGACATGCCTCGATATCGAGGCATGTCAGTAACACTACCCCCCTACCCCGATCACCTTGTGATTGCTCCGAAGAGCAACCACAAGTGCCATCCTGTAAATGACGTTGCCGTCATTCACAGGATGGCATGAACAATAAATATGAGTTCATAGAGGGTCTATCCAGACCCTCTTGTGAACTCTCGAGCTCCTCCTGCAGGTTGAATGCAGGTACTGCATCCAACCATGCAAGGTCAATGGAGCCCAGCTCACTAATGAGTGATTAGTAAAAAAAATTTAAAAAAAATTTAAAAAAAAATTCAAAAAATGTTTAAAAAAAATAAAAATAATATGGTAACATATAAAAATCCCCACTGTCACCAAAAAAAAAAAAAAAAAAATTAATAAGCAAGTCCTAAAATTCTTTATCTTTACAAAAATTCCAGCATGGAAAGAGTTAAAATATTGGCATTACAAATGCCCATAGGGTGTCTCGTATTAAAAAATGCATGAGTGGATGGGATAAATTGAATTGGCCGGGTTCAAAGGTGTCCCAAATATGGGACATGGGGGCAGTAGGATCAGATGTCTAAATGGCCAAAAAATACACACCTCACAAAGGCGGCCTTTTACCTCCCAAATAACCCAACAAACCCATGCATGTGGGGTATCACTGCGCTCAGGAGATGTTACTGAACACATATTGGGGTGTTGTGTGACACGGACATATACCAGGAGCGATAAATTTATACCTGAAGTACAACGTGTGTGAAAAAAATACAAAAAAATGTACTACCATAAAGTTTCACAAAGGCTGGTGGTAAAATTAGTGCATGGAAAGGGTTAAATTACCAGCATGTGAAATACCTTGGGGTGTCTAGTTTTTAAAAATATATGACTTGATGGGGTAAATTGCATTGGCCGGCTTCAAAGATACCCGAAATGGCACATAGGGGGAAGAATTACCAGATTTGGAAAAAAAGGTTTTGAAATAGCAAAACGCTACCTGTACTTATTGCCCCATAACGTGCAGAAAAAAGCAAAAAAACATAAAAACATTGGGTATTTCTAAACTCAGGACAAATAGTAGAATCTATTTAGCAGGTTTTTTCATTCGTTTTTGCAGATGAGTAAAAGTTTTTTGTTTAAAAAGTGAGAAAAAGTAATTTTTTAACAAAAAATCCCCATATTTTATCATTTTTTTTTATAGTAAATTAGATGATATGATAAAATTAATGGTATCTAAAGAAAGCCCTGTTTGTCCTGAAAAAAACAATATATAATATGTGTGGGAGCACGAAATGAGAAAGAAGAAAATCACAGCTAAACAGCAACACCGAAAAATGTTAAAATAGCCATTGTCCCACAATATACTACGAGTAAAAACCCCTATTGTCCTTAAGGGGTTAAAAAATACAGAAGATACCCATGCTATATTATGAAAATACAATTTACCAATATCCTGCCCCATTTTTTATTTTCCCAAAGCCGATGTCCTTTATTCTAAGTTCTTAATAATATATCATATTTTTGTACATACCTTTGAACAGAATGCCATGGCTGGACTTAGACCGCTGGTAGCTGCCAAGCCGAATAAAATGTAAACAAATCCTATTGAATAGGAATACAGAACCTGGAACATTAAAACAAAAAGTTTACACTGACTTTTAGTAAGAATGAGCTCCATGAGTTCATTATTTTATTTTACTCCCATGAGTACCTATTTAGGCACACATTCTGCTGCATAAGGGACTTCCATGCCATTTGTTTCAGGAACTTGCACTATTGGGGTCCGATCTAAAGCTATGTCTGGTCAATTAAAATAACAGTCTAATCCCCCCAAAAAGTACATATTATATATCTATCTATATAATTTTTAAACTGTGAAGGAAAAGCAGGTGAAATCATTACCATTTCGGAGTTTGATCCATTGTGCAACTTCATAGCCTTTTCTTGAACATTCCCTATGACAGCATCAGCACACAAAGCCAATGATATTAGGATCACACCTGAAATGAGGGGGACAATCAAATGTCATTAATGAAGCAATTAAGCGTGGAGTTTTCCAGCAGACGGTTATGTCCAGTTCAGACTATTTTTGGAGAGAAAGTCAGCTGCCCAGTGTATTTGCTTTCCAAAATCACCAGCTCCTGCCAACTGTACTTTTATTGTTTTAAAAAATACCGCTCATCTATAGAAGAACCAACTTTGCAAATGCCCATCTAATCTGACCAAGGCATTATAGTTACTTTTAAATCCATTCCTCGACGGTAACGGCAGGATTTTGTTCAGGTGTGTGATGAGTCTTCGGTGGCAACAAATCTCTACAATATTATTAATCGTGATCTCATTTTCTATTCAGCTTTTCATACCTTTTAATTTTCATGGTCCAATTCTTGAAGTCAACCACACAATCAGAAAGAGATGCGAATACAAGCCTTAAACTCCGGGAGTTTATGATAAGAATATTTGCAGGAGACAGAATACGGGAGTGTGCTTTTGTTTATACTTGCTGAATAGTTTTGCTTCCTTTAGGCAAACATGTCATCTGAATAGATTTGTCCCTCACAATGTTCAAAGGAATCTGATTAAATTATGTAAGCAGAGCTTCAGCTAAAATCAGACTAGTTTATGTATCAATGTTTCCGAGAAATTTATGAGTAAAAGTCAAGTGAAGTCAATTTGGCATTTAGTAACTAGCATCCAAACTGCTACCCTAAGGCTACTGAATCCTTAAGAATTTTTCATTTGAAAGTTAATATAAAACAGAGAAAGTAGTATGTTTTCTGAGAGTCACAATGCCTTCAAGACGTTTGCTGGTTTACGCATTTAGCCATGCATATGCTAGTGTCAATATTCATTTAACATATGGTACCCAATACACTGCCTTTACAAAGAATAATATGGGATAATAAACTACAGAACTCCTGAAGCTTTTTTCGTCTAGTTATTGTCTCCTTTGTCCCACATTTAGACACGGAGATGCAGATTTAAGGATCTAGGGTTTCCGGGGCCGATGTTAAACAAGAGAACCCTGAGCGTGAAACAAGGAGGGAGGCTGACAATGTTACCGAAATGATAGTATATGTATACATTACAATAGGGATATATATTATGAACAACATATTTCATGCATCTTCCTAATTAAATACTATTATAGAGTATGGTTAATTAAAAAAAGGGGTTGGTGTGAAAAATACATACACTTATGGGGCAGGAACTCGTAGGCCAATATGCTGTATGGTTTTAAAAAAAATAATAATCAAAATCCTCATAACTCAATCTTTTTTATAGACTGAATTCATGTCTATTTAGAACTTTGTTTTTTTTCGGACAGCACCGAGTCCTACTCTAGCCAGTTTCTTCAACTCATACAACATAAGCCCAATAACTACAGGGTTTGCAAATCGAACTCTTGTGTCAAAAGAGCTAGGAACAAAGGAATGGGCTTTATACCCCCCCCCCACACACACATTACTTGTGTATGTAATTACACACACACACACATATATATATATATATATATATATATATACACACACATACATACATACACACACACACACATATATATACACATACACATATGTTTTGTATACATACACACACTATTATCCACCAATTCCTTGTTCAGCATAAGCAAAATACACAGAGCCTACACAAAATATACTCTCGCTATCGCAATGTACATTCTATCAATTTATTGCAATGGCCTTACCAGTGACATTGAAGTTTGGAGCAACTGTGCTATCGGCCAGTGTAAACCATATAAGACCAAAGCTCATACAGACAGCTGCAGACACATCCGCGGCATTATACCGTTTACCTGTATAAAGAGCCAGAAATAGTAATTTTTGGTGAAAATACGTACGGCAGTTCCCAAATACACACATCAGTTAAATATATACATACCCAGAGCATAGCAAATCTGAGAGGCAGCTCAGAAGTGCGATGTATGAACGTTTCTCTTTGCTATATCTTTAATATATGGAATTTTGTAGTAATTTTTTGTCAATAGACTTATCTTGAGGGCAGGAGGGTCGTAAGAAAAGAGATTTTTGTTGGCTTAACTGACATACAAAAGAAGCGTATATTTTTCTGCATCGGGAGACGTTCTCGCTCAGGAAAACAAGCCATGTGAAGGCTTCAACCTTGTTTGCATGTCTGTTACCTGCCAAACAGCAGCATGCCAAAAGCTAGTTGCTTAAAGCACAGCAAGCCAGCCCCGTGCCACAAAACTGAAAATGATGCCATGAGAATTTAGTGTCCTTAGTAAAGTACCCCGAGCAGCTTTAGTCTGACTCTGGCAATCATCTATAGAATACACATATTTTCAAATCATCTTAATGACAAAACGATAATGATTCATCACAATAAAGAAGTGTTTGTTTTAATAACCACGCATTACATTTTTATTAATTTATGCTGTGTTGTCGCTCCCTGAGGACTGGCAGATTGTCCATCAAATCATCAACCTGTCATAGATGCTCTACTAACATATGCTGCATGAACTCCCCTTAGCCAGCAGTGTTAGTTCTGTCGGTACAGATTAATGATCACACCATTTTCCTCTAGCATGACTGCCCTGAACATCCTCTATGGCTACATGAATGTAAAAGCCCAATTTAAAGGAGCTGTTCCACTTAAACATGAATTGTGCTCTCTGGCATCAGAAGCACAACGATGTCCGCAGACCCGCTATTTTATCTTTCCTCTGGATATTTAATTGGGTAAAAACAACACAGAAACATTATAAAAGCGCTGAACTCAGCACCTTCAAATATTCAACGATTAGTGCAGATTTTCAAGGTACAATGTTCTTTTCCGTGTAGGCATCTATGAAAGAGGTCTATTAGAAGACCGTTTCAGAATGACAGTAAAGGGTTGGTAGTGGAGTGGGGATGAGCTAGTTCCTATTGTACAATTCACTGGCTAATTTTCATAGAAGAATGTCCCTAAAAATTGACATATATCATGAAACGGCTACACTAAAAAAAAAAACCTCCTGGTCAATGAATTTGAGAAAGGCGTTAAGCTTCTATATATATATATGGTCTAAAATTAAATTTAGTATAAAAGTATGCGTAGCTTCTAAAAAAGCCCCCCCATCTGCTCTGCTTAATTTAACCCTTTAACTACATGCAGCATCAGAAACATTACTAATACTGTTGAATGCCTAATCATTAAATCATATTTTGTCTCATTCAACATTTGCTCCCACTACACCTAATGGTCATGACATAAAAGAAGGCATTTAAAGGCTATTAAAACACTTCTTGAAAGTTTTTTATTTTATTAAATCTTCATAAGAAAGAACAAAATGCTAGGGTTTATTTGCTTAACGTGCTAGAGAGTGCAATTAACATTTTGTCTAAGCGGAACCACATTGAGAGTAAATAAAAGAGCCTAGAAAAAAAGCTAATTAGCTTATGAAACCAAGTGCCATTTTTCATAGAAATACTGTGAACCTTATTCCTATGGAGTTTACCCAGAGTCCACCTGTGATTTTTTTGGTTTAAATCTGGAAGCATACCTTGAATAAAGACGCCTCCAATCATGACAGGGATCAGTTTACAGCACTTGAAAATAACCTGAGTAGGATAATTGAGATATCCCAATGAGGTGTTCGATAGACCCATTGTGGCCACTGTGAGAAAAGCAATGATCATGTAGGTTTTTGCAGGTATTCTGAAAAAATACAAACATTACATAATTAAGAGAGCACACAAGTATCCAAATACATACAATACATACTACAGAGCTTCATGAACCATACCCAAGTGCTTTGCTCTAGTTAATTTAAAATGTCATCCCTCCTGTCACTCACAAAGAGACAAAGTGGGGACAAACAGTCGACTACTATTATGAAGTGCTGCTTTGAAAATTCCATTGGTTGCTATAGTGATAAGATCACTTTTCAAACTCTGCACCAGAATTACTTTTTTTTATTTTTTTTATTATTATTCACAACTACCAGTGGGAAAACCTGACTGTCAAGTTTGAGCTGTAAAGTCAGGGTGAATCAGCTAATCCACGACAAAACAATTTGCATATTCTGTGTTACAGAATATACTTTTTTGATGATATAATTCACAAGAAGTTCTATTCTTGTAATACCACAGCTGTCGTTTTCTAAGGTTTGTCAATAATAAATTGACCTATCATGCCCATACTATAAATGGATTTTATAAAATAAACTGTTTACCTGCCATCATTCCTAAAAATGAAAAGCTAAAGCACATTCTATATACGAAAAAAAAAAGGAAAACATTTATTTTATTTCAATAAATAAGTCTGTTCCTGTCGAATAACCTTTAGAAAAACCCAGTATGGCACAATTCAATTAAGATTGTATTTTCTGTATTGAGGTATATATATCTTAACATACCTTCGTCTTTTATCCTGCGTTAGCTGTAGTTCTACCAGTCCAAACATGGAATAAAATCCAAATTGCACTAAAGTCAAGTACCAGCCGAAAGGTTTAAACCCCTCCACAGAAAATATAAGTTCCTACAAGAGACGCACATTTCCAAAGAGCTTGTTAGACTTCTTAGAAATACTATTTTCAGGCGTATTATTGGCAATCAAAGGCTTTAAATGCTAATTTCATTCACCAAATGTCATGTTTCTCTCCATTAGGAATATATAATGGTATCTGGGGCAGTTGTATACATTTATATACTGAAGTGGATGGCCTTAACCGGAGATCAACGCAGCCATTTATTATATATATATATATATATATATATATATACACACACACACATATATATATATGTGTGTGTATATAGTACATACTGAAATGAAACATAGCTTGCTTTGATCTGTACACAGCCTGATTTGTTTTGCAAAATAATTTATGATACTGTATCTGATGTCAGCCTTACTCATATATGATTTACTACAAACCATTCCGGATGGCACAGAACGATCAGAACATCACCGAACACCATAAAGTTTTACAAGTGCCAGTACAGGTAAAAAGGAATGACTTCAGCACTGACAATTGTTCCAATTTTATTTCAATATATCGAATTAAATAATTAACTTGGTTTAGGAGAACACGAATATTACATATATTGCACTTTACAGTTCAAAGAAATATTGGAACCAGTCATATACAAGCTGTCGCCCGACATGCGCTGTCCCTATAGGGACCTTCAAAGCTGAAGTTTTTCCTACTCCCATGAAAGTAACACTTTTGTAATTAATGTAGCCCCGGAAATTTCACTAATTGTGCTGTTGAACAAACGTTCCCAAAATCGTTCTTTAATTGTGTAGAAATTTGACTCATTCATGTTTAATGTGAACACTTGTCATGTGACACAAAAGCAGGCCCTTATAGCTTGTTGCTATGGTAACTGAAACAAGCTTCTTAAACCGTTCCAGAAGAATGAATAAACGTACAGACCTAAGGGTTATTTGCTTAGCACATTATTTTAATAAAGTTTTGGGCTAAATGGAACAGCACATTTTTTCCGTGGTCTTTGCTCCTTTATTTTATATTGGCAAATATTAAAAATTAAAAGAAAGCCAAATGGTTTAACATATGTCATGCCCTCAACGTGCCCACAGGTTTAACCTTAAACATATATTTTAAAAGCACCTGTACATTTTTTTTATAGGGTACCTATTCCTACCAGAAGCCAATGGGGCAACCGATTAGGCAAACGACAGTCTGCTGCAGTGATACATGACCAAGCAATATATTATATACACACGCAGTACATTATCATAGGAATCAAATATTACCTGTAAATATCCATATATTAAATAGAAGACAAAAACACCAGTAACACATATAAAGAATTGCACAGGTTTCTGGAACTGGCTGAGGTTGATCCCAAGCACCCGAATGTCCTCTACAGACTTGATATGTGGCGACATGGATTCGGATTTCGAGGGTATACTGATGGAAATGTACTTCCTCGAGCTGTTAAATTTTAGATCCATGGCTTTGACCTGGTTGCTATCAGGTTTGTCTGAATCGTCTGTTTCTTTTCCTTCTGAAACACTGAAAATAAAATAAACTGTTTTAAAAAATACAATATAACCCCTTCAGAAAAGAGTGAAATATGCATCGAGGAAATTATATTTATAAACAGATGGCTGCATTCAAAACCGTAGGGGTTTATTGACTTAGCCCATTTATTCAATGCATTGCGTAGGGCCAAAGCAGCTCTTTTTACAGGTAAATCATATGTCTCACGCCCAGCGCTTTGTACAGCGATATGGAATCTGATGGCGCTATATAAAGTAAATAATAACAGAGTAGCGGAGAACCTCCTGGGATAAATAATACACTGTAGCATCTGTAGTTTATTTTGGTTGGTGAATAGCACCTGTTAAAATAAATCAATGAATAGTAGCTATATCTTTTAATAGTAAAAGGATGCGGTCTCCAAGGATACCATTGGGCACAGCTGATTTAGTCAGTAGATTAGCATTTAAATGGACTTGTGATTCCAGAATACTCGCTTCATTGGAGGTCCCTAAAAACACACGTGACAACTAATAAAACGAGGAGAATGTAAAATATGAACACAAGATCCACGTCACTCTGCTTGGCGGTAGGTATGCCAAAGACACATAATTAGCATTATATATAGAGAGATCGGGCAGTGTGAGGTGCACCCTGCTGTCATCACCTGTCAACGGCAGGTCAAGCTATTCCCGCCCGCTGTCCTTACGACCCGTGGAGCCCATCTGGTAGCAGCGGCAGCGCCCGGTACAATCGGATGGACTCTGCAGCTGGGCCACAACCGGCCGCTGATGGCACGAACACAGGGGTTTTCGCACTCTGACAACAGCCGCTTCCGCATTGGTGTCGTCACGCCGTGCTGACGTGAGCGCGTTGGGGAGGGGCAGAGAATAAGTAGTTGCTATGGGGTACGTGGAGAGCGGTTACTGTATGGCGGGTTACAGGGAAGGGTTAATGAGTAGTCCTATGTAAACATATATATATCCGAGATATGTGTGTGTGTGTATATATATATATATATATATATATATATATATATATATATATACGCACTAGAACACACACTTCCATACACACACATCCACTTACATGCTTACATATACTACACATACACAGTAACACACACACAAACTTACACACTCTGCGGAATAATTCGTGTAACGCTCCGCAACACCTTTCACGCCCTTACCTGACATGAGTGTTTATTTACACAGTGTGAGCAGTAGCTGTATTACCTCAGAGCCATGTAACATTGTGTTGAATGTGACCCTGCCGCCGCGAGTGTTTCAAGAATTGGCCCCCAGGCAGCAATTGCCCCCCTGTGCCTCAGGCCAGTGGGCACCTGAGTGCAACAGTTAAGAGTATAGTCTTAGATTGTACCAGGTGTCCCTTTCTTGGAGACACAGATCCCATGTTTCTCTCACTTTCTTCTATAATCCTAGAGTGTTTGCTGGGTATGAGTGCATCACAGTGTTCTACAGCAGTAAGGGTCACAATAATGTGTATAGTAACAGCAAAAAATTGCTTATAAATTACGGTAAATTGTGTAAATAAAGTGCATTATTTTTCTTCTAAATGCTTTACCGTTTAACAAGAAGCAATCAATAGGTTGCAAAGTCTAATTAAAAACATGGTGCCCAGCCCAGCCCAGCCCCCTAGGTACTTTTCTAACCGTAGTTCCTAAAATAAAAGTGTTCCTAAAGATGGAATTGTCATTTTCATGGGACTAATCCAATACTTGCTACGATGATTACTTTATCAGCACTTTTAAATGCATTCTTCAACTTATTTAAAGAAAACTCAAGTCAATTACTCCCATCCATTGTCATGTTCATCTCCCATTGAAGTCTACCTGGAAATCTTGCGCAATTCATTTTTGGAGCTGGCTGTTGAGTATAGAGTCCATGAGCTTTGAGCCATGAAGTGGCTAGCTTTGTTCCCTGTAGGGCATAATGGGCCACTAGGGAAGACTAGGGGAGGGACTGCCAGCACACGCTCTGTATTTTACTTCTCTCCTAGGAAGGATTGGGGCATGGAGGGGGCAGCCTAGGGCCAGGGACTTTAATTTGTCCTTTCTCAGATTTAGCATGAATTATTTATTATTTAAAGTATGTTCTATAAATGATAGTATCTGACATTTTTTCAAATATTATATGCTCCTCTAAATACCCTTTAGCACAGCTCAAACATTCATTCATTTGAAAATGACTTTATAAATATTGCTTAATTGATATCTGGGAGACATTTTCAGGGACAAATAATTTCAAAAGACAGAAGAGTTGAGAGAATAGTGGAAAATTATACATGTTGATGTCGTGAATTTTCATATGGTGTCATTTACTCATTGATGGTGGAATCATGTGAGGCGCAATTATTAATATCTGTATATGTGTGTTTGCCTTTACAAGTCTCTTTATTCACGTTTTTGCAGCTGCTGTGATGTAATCAAGCTACACGGGGTAAAAAAGGAAAAACTTTAATATGTATATATATATATATATATATATATATATATATGTGTGTGTGTAGTAATTACTGATAGGGATAATCTAGAATAAGAGAACTCCCCTTTAATGAGTAATCTTATTAAACCCCCAAATAGAGTTTGAAATAAGCAATTAAAATGTAATGCCAGTATGTGCCTTGGTAGTTTTCTAAAAGGCCATCTATTCTGAGAAGGTCTAATCTTTTTAAATACCCTAAGTGAGAATGCCAAAATAAACAGTGTAAATTAAGCCACGAGAAACTATTAAAGGCATCTGCAGTGTGTGTTTGTGTATGTGTAGCTAGACAATCAGTTTTCTTCATTTTTTTTTTATTCATTGGAAGTAAATGACCGTTATTTGAAAATTAGAATTTAATGCTTTTATAATGAGACACTTCAAGATGAATACAGAGTAACACAATCTTATTTTGTCAACATAGAGGTGGAAATTACAAGAACAAAAAGTAAGCCTGTTGGGCAACCAGTGTTGTGCATTTCCTTTAAAAAAATCTCCCTGTGAAAGAGACTTAAATAGACATTTTACTTGGAGCCTCACAAAAGGAGAGTGCATATTAAAGTATGCAAAGTTAAAGGGACATTGCAAAAAATCAATGTTTTCTTTTTCCGGGTCAAACCTGGAGAGTTCCAAGCTATGTATATATGTTTCTGATCATGTGAAATAATTGTTAGAAGGTCGTCTTTGGAATGCTAGTTGTTGCATAAATGGTGCAGTAGGAAAAGGAATATTAAAATTCTGTCCATATTTAAATCCTCTAGATTGTAAACCCATTTGAGCAGGGCCCTGCGCACCTGTAAATCAGATTGTTATGCTATATATTACTTTTTATTTCTTGTTCACACATTGTACAGAGCTGTGGAATATAATGATGCCATATGAAACAATAAATAATGAGAATATATGATAGAACCTATACCCTAACTAATAATGTAAAGGGGTATAAAACTTGTGTTTAAAGGGGCATGTCCTCTTTCTCCTCTATCTTATCAAGAGCACAGAGCCTATAGCACCCAAGCTCCATCCTCCATCATAGAAGGAAGAGCATAAGAAAGGAATGACAGAAAGAATACAAGTCACAATAGATTCCACAAATGCTGGATTGACTTAAGACCCTACATTTTTATCCCTCAAAAAATGGCACATCAGGCATATGCTAGACGAGCCCATCCAGGATTAGTTTCAACACCAGCCACATTGATGGTCCTGTAATACTAAAGTCTTCCCTGTCATTCTCTTACTGATGAATAATAAAGGTGCTTTTCGGGGTTGGCGGGGGCAGAATGTTGGGAGGGTGGGTGAGACTGTAACTTGGAACAGGACAACACTCATTTAAGTCCCTGGCCCAGTGTTGCTGGAGATAAAGGATCCACATGTGCTCAATCACAAAACTAGGAAGCTCCCTGGAATGATAAAACCTTATTACATCCCTTCATGTACCCTTCGTGACAATGTCTGTTTTAACATTTCTTCGGTGCTCTTGTTTAGCTGTAATTTTCTTCTTTCCCATTTGCTGAACCCACACACATTATACTGTTTTCTTCAGGACAAGAAAGGCTTTCTTTTGATTGCATCATATCATTTACTATAAAAGAGTATAAAAAATTGTAAAAATACTTTTTCTGACTTTTACTTGAAAAATCTTTTACTCATCTATAAAAACTAATGAAAAAACCTGCTAAATAGATTCTACTATTTGTCCTGAGTTTAGAAATACCCGTTTTTATGTTTTTTTTTTGCTTTTTTTTCTGCACATTATGGGGCAATAAGTACAAGTTGCATTTTTCTATTTCAAAACCATTTTTTCAAATCTGGTAATTCTGCCCCTATGTGCTATTTGGAAAATCTTTGAACCCGGCCAATGCAATTTACCCCATCAAACCATATATTTTTGAAGACTAGACAACCCAGGGTATTTCAAATGCTAGTATTCTTTTTCCATGCGCTAATTCTACCACCAGTCAAACTTGGTCTTTTTTTTTTGCGTTTTTTTTGTTCACACAAATTTTACTTCAGGTATGAATTTACAGGTCTTGGTATATGTCACTGTCACACAACACCCCAATATGTGTTCAGTAACATCTCCCGAGTACAGTGACACCACTCATGGGTTTGCCTGGCTGTTTGGGGGCAAAAGGGCCACATTTGGGGCATGCGCATTTGGGGCATGCGCATTTTTTAATATTGAACTTTGACCTTTGGTGACCCTGTGCCCGTGCCCTATTTGGGTCTGGCCAATTCAATGTGCCCAATAAAACCATATCTTGTTTTAAAATAGACACTCCACGGTATTTCAAATGCTGGAATTTTAACTCTTTCCTTGCGCACATTTTACCACCAGCCTTTGTCAAAGTTTGCAGTATTGCAGAGTACAGTGAGACCCCCCATGCATGGATTTGTTGGGTTATTTGGGACATGTGCATTTTTCAGATTGGAAATTTTACATGTGGTCATCTGGCTCCTTGTGTTAATTCGGACATTGCTTAACCTGGCCAATTCAATTTACCCCATCAGATCATTCATTTGTTAAAAGTAGACACCTCATGGGCATTTAACATGCCAGTATTTTAACGCTTTCAATGCTAGAATTGTTAGAAGGTATAGGGCTAATTTTAGGACTTGCTCATAAAAATACATATATATATATATATATATATATATATATATTTTTTTTTTTTTTAAATTGGAACTGGAAGGTTCCCCTGATGGTGACATCAGTGGAGAATTATTTTTACATGTTGCCATTTAAAAAAAAAATTTTTTTCTTCATATTATTTTTTAAATTTATTAAATTGTGATTAGAAATCTGGGTTCCATGGTTGTACCTGAATTTAACCTGCAAGGGGAGCCTGGGTTCTCAGGAAGGTCTGCAGAGACCCTCTTGAAAACTTTGAAAACTTTTCATTTTTTCCTGGGGTGGGTGTTCGGTGTTGCTGAATGCCTCGCTACCGAGGCATTTCAGCGACACCAAAGAAGGGGGCATCCGCCGCCATACAGTGTATGGCAAGCGTTGACACCCCGAGGGGGGGCCAGACATAGCCCCTGATGCCAATCTCACCATTTGGCTGAAGAAAGTGAACGTAGATCGCTTTATACACCCGTTTAACGTCATGACGGTCCTGGTACGTCAATTGTCATTAACTGACTGTTTTTGTCAGTGTTTTTGTGTGACTGGCCCGTCCATTGTCGTCAAGGGGATATTAATGTTATTAAGAAAAAGGTTTTTTAGGATGAAAGTGTCAGATATTATGTTGTCACCAAAGGATGCATTGTAAAGGTAACTTTGTATACCCTGCAAGTAGAATTGTACTAGTATACTGCTCAACTGTATGAACATCACTACAAATGCCCACGGACCAAGCTGGGAATTAGAATAGGAGAAATATATTTTCCTCTGTAATAATACATAAGCAAGTGAGTATAATAAGCATTCATCATTTGCAGAAATCTAGAACAAGCTTTTATAACGTATTAAAGAGCACATAAGAGACAAACAGGTATGTCACAGTGTTGCACATTAGCAAATACTGGAGATGATTTCCTTTATAATTGAACAATATTAGTATTAACAGTTTAAATGTTAAAGTTTAAATAAGAATTAGCATTTTCACAGTGTCATAACTGAGTTTATTATAAAGCCACTTTTTCTCTGCCAATCAGTGCAAATGTAAGGGATTATTTTACCTCATCCTAGCTGAGAGCTGTGGCAAAAGGTGGAACTAGACTGTTAACCACTGTAATATGCTTGTAGAGAACCATCAGCTGCTACCAAAAAGTGAGCAAGAACTTCAAAAATGAGAAAAATAGCTTAACAGGTAGGAATAAAAGTATCAGGACACAAACACAGAAAGAGAATACGTGCATAGTTGGCTTGGCTCTGGCTTCTCCCTGCATTGCTTGATTGAGTCAGGTGTTGGCCTGAAGCCCAAATCTACTCTCCGAGTTCTAGTGGGGAGTAAGTTTTCAATAAATTCAATCAGGTTTCTGCATCCTCTTTCATTCTTTGAACTCCAAAAAACAGCTGGAGGTGCCCTAATTATCTACTATGTGCTAGGCATTTACCAAGAGCAATTAAGTGTTTGTTGCTTAATAAATAATCCATACCTTGCTAACTTGTCCATGTGTTGTAGTCTGATATGGCTACTTTTATGAGACTCTCTTACAGCATTGCCGCAAACTTGATTTTCCACTTCCTTATTGTCTTTGTGTTCCTGCCCAGACCAGCTGACAAGGAAATGTTTACCTCAATCTCTGACACTTAACACATCCTGTATTAAGGTATACGTCAAGGCTTGGAGAACAAAGAAAGTCTGCGATGTTCATTTTTGTGTATGCATATTTGTTAGGATGTTGAAATGGCAAGTACAACTAATATACAGTCAAAAAGAGAGTACACCCTTTTCTAAGGTTTTACATATCAGGACACAGTAACAATCATCTGTTCCTTAGCAGGTCTAAAATATTGGTAAATACAACCCTTAGATGAACAACAACACAAGACATATTACACTGTTTTTTTTCAATAAAAATAAAGTCAAAATGCAGAAGCCATGTGTGAAAAACTGCTTTTGCTTCCATAGGGATTAGGATGCTAAGAAGCAGCCAGGTCCTGCTAATCAAATGCCCTTATTAATTGATCATCAGTAAGTGGGACCACTTCTATAAAAGCCGAAGTTTTAGCGGTTTGCTGGTCTGGAGCAAACAATTTAAAGTCCATAACTCAGTGAGAACAGTGAGAATGATTATTCAAAAGTGGAAAACATTTAAGACAATTGCCAATCTTCCCAGGAGTGGGCATCCCAGCAACTTCTCCCCAAGGTCAGACTGTTCAATGCTCAGAGGAATTGCAAAAAACCCAAGAGTTACCGTATATCCCCAAGTATAGGACGCTCCCTTGTATAAGACGCACCCCCATTTTTGAGGGCCAAAATAATAATAAAAAAAATGACATAGTTATTGTACTGGCTGCCTGGGCATGATATGAGTGTGATTGATGTTGGCTGCTAGCAACTGTTAGCAATCGCACTCCTATCATGCTCAGACAGCCAGTACATGCACATCACTTTCAGCCTCCCTGTGCCCCCTACACACGGATCCATGCTAACATACATACATACATGCATGCATGCATGCATACATACATACATACATACATACAATGTACTCCCCAACCTTACCTGAACTGCTGATCTTCTGCTGCCGCTCGGGGACTTCCGTGGGGGCCACTGTTTCCCCTCTGCCTTGCTCGACGCGGCTGCACAGGAACAGGAACTGAGTCATGTGGATGCGATGTGCATTCACGTGACTCCACCGTGTTCCTATGCAGCTGCGGCGGATGAAGGTAAGCAACAGTAGACCCCATGCGTCTTATACATGGGGAAATACGGTATATATCACCCTTACTTGGGCGGTGTGGGGCTGTCAGTTTATACAGAATTTGGCATCTCCTCCGTTAGGGCATTACGATAATTGGGACTGATAGCATATATGAGTAATCAAGAGTTTGAGTATAGGTGTAAAAAATAATAGAATAGAATGCCACATTACACAAACGTATACTGGAAAACTAGCACGGTTTAAAAATAACTTTGGTTTGATGACAACCTTTGTCCTGAGTCTACCAAGGATATGTTGGGTTTTGGTATTAAATCAGTGTCTTAAATTCGTACTGTACATTTTAGTTATATATATGGAAGAGACTTGGTCTTTATTATTTAAGAAACTGTCTTTTTCAATATTTCATTAGCTTTCTGTCATTCTATATAATGTTTTTTTGAGGACTAGTAAAGAGACTAATCCATTTCCTATGCTGGTATGAGTGGCTTTCCCATCAATGGCATGTAAAGGATGTAGCTTCCTTTTTTTAAACTTTCTCTGATCAGATTAAAAGACCAAATTCACAAAAAGACTCCCAGAAGGATAATGAAACAGGTTTTTCATGCCTGGATTTATGAAAGGATTTTTTAAACCCTTAAAAATGCCCCTTTATCCTTATTAACTGCACATCTAAGATTTTCATGGAATTAAATAATTCTTTTTCACCTGTTATCTTTCTGCAAGGGACATTTCAGCAATAATATGCACTTTATTACAAATGACTGCTGAGTCTTTTCTTTCAATCTATGTGACCCCCCTCTTCAAATGCTTTCCTCACCTCCCAACTACTTGCCATGCAAGAGATGTGTTTGGCCGAATATGACACATATGATACCGATCACCAGTGCCAGAGAGTGTTGCTTAGGGGTCTAGTCAAAATTCAAGAAGCCAATCATTAGTTCAAATGTTGGCTCTAGGAGAAGGCAAGGGGATGCAGCTTCCACTTAAGGAATTCATTTTTTGTTTTACATTTTAAAGAATGCATATTAAAGTACTCTCAAAGTACTTTAATATGCATTCTTCTGTGTTGAGGCTGCACCTGTAAAATGCAAAGTTTTACTGTTCAATTGAACAACTCATTGCTATAATAAGCTCAACATAAAACAACCCTTGTTTTTGACAGGATCTCTGCATTACTCATGGCTCTATCTATCAAAAGAGGACAACTAACAAATCATGTTATTTCACACACTAATCTCACGGTTAACACGACTTCCTTCTTTCAAATCAACTGTTTACAATCCCTTGGTGCCTCATTAGTACCAAATGTTACTAATGCACCTAACACTGCCATTAACTTTCTGATTGTATGTTAAGTCCCATGTAGCACCCTCATCTATGATATAAAGAGTAAAGACCTTGTAATTGTGTCCAACCTAGTAGTATTGTATTGTCTAACTTGTAAACCAACGAGCATATTACTTTATTTATTCATACATACATTTATTAGATGTTATGATAAGAGGACAAGTGAAAAAATGGTTTAGGTATTACGGTAATATATTCTGCAAATGATTGTATTGTTTAGCAAAGTTCTGCATAGGTAATTATAACTCTTAGCTATGAGGATCATCAGTCCTACTCTACAAAGAAGAGCAAATTACTCCCTGCCCTATCATTATCCTTTCACATGCAAGGTCAGTCCACTCCTGCCCCACATTATTTCCCTGCTGCTTCTTGATCATATAAAGAGATTCTGAATGGACAGCTCAATCCCTCTTCCATTTTAGATTTGATTGTTATGCTATTGCCTGGTATCCCCAAGAGGGTTCTAGCAGGCTTTTCTGCACTTTATGACCCTTAAATGCTGGGCTACAATTTTCCCCATCTATTCGTGGAATGCAGTTAAAGACCTCTATACAGACATATTTCTTCTACAATAGAATTAAAAGATTTATTCCAATATCTTAGCTAATATAGACGCTCAGTAACCAAAATAGTCAATTCATCTGATAAATGTTCTGATTTTATGGCCATACCCACCAGTCCATAAAAGAAACAGACTCTATATTTACAACCTAGCTAAAATATTCAGCGCCCATAATGTCTCACTCCGTAAGAGATTGACTTTTGCCAGTGATTCCATTTATCAATGTTTGTGGCTTATATATAATCTGTCTTCCTTCTTCATTTCAGGTTGCAAAATATACAAAAATGATTGATTTATTTATTGCCCTGTAATATCTATTCATAGGCCATCCTATGAGGATATTAACAAAGGTCTTCGGTTTTAAGGTTAGGGATAAAGTTTGCTAGCCTAGCAGAAACAAATAAATGTGTGTAGAATAATTCTATATTAATTTATTAAATAATTTACTTATTGGGACCCAAAGAGTAAACACTTATTTAACGGATCTGACTCTGCTTCTGCAGTAGAAATTGAAATGCCATGTCGCGTGTTTACTTACATTATAGTGTATTTGTATACTTGCATCTTAACTTATGACAGGTCTGCTTTATGGCAAAGCCTATTTAGATTTTTTTTCAAAGAGGGGAATATGTTTGAAAGGCTCTGGTTTATAATGTATATCTATATATCTATAGCCTAAGTTCATATAATTTGAAAATATGTTTGACAGTCACCTGATGTGTCTGCCAGAAGAATCTATGTTTATGTTAATTGATCCCCACTGATATTTTTCTACATATGCTTACTTGTACAGTTATTGGGGGGCTGCTTGTACAGACTATGCTACAATTGTCATAAAGCTTCACGCCAGTTGTATCTGTTAACAGAACTATTATCAGGTCCACAAAGGATGGCCGCTATCAGGAATTTTGGGGTCTAGTACAGATGTACGCTGCTGGGCTCACCATCAGATTCGCAACCACTCACCATGTTCTTTCAGACCGCTTCACTTTCCCAGCCCCCTTTAACATTTTCTTCTCCCCTAGTGTCTCTATATCTTCAGTGTCCATACCCCTCTGCCACTCCATTTCTCAGGTGTCTTTACCCTTCTGGTCCTCATATAAATACCCTGTCTGCCTGTTGTCTCTATCAACTTTGACAATTGATTAAAGGCAAACAATGAAGGTAAGAGGTATCTTACTGCTCCGATCCGTCTTGTCCATACCACTCTACCTACCAGGGGCGTGCTGGGCCGGGGGGCAGGGGGGCAATTGCCCCCAGGCCGCCCTGAATCCGGGCCGGCGGGCTGGCCGGCAGACGGACATTCATGGCAGCCGCAAAGTTAAAAACTAAGCGGCTGCCACCGGGACTGTCCGCCGTGCCGGTAGCGTACCTGGCGGGGGGCGGTCCGCCTGGAGTGCCGCTCACTGAGGGGTGCCGGCACGCCTCCAAAAACGATGCGCGCGGCAACTGTGGCTGTGCGTTGGGACTTGATGTCAAATCCCGGCGCACAACACTGAAGCCACGCCCACCGTCTTCCGCGCTCTCTGCACCGGAAGGACGGGACACAGAAGAGGAAGAAGAAGAGGAAGAAGAGAGGAAGAATGAAGAGGAGGAGCAAAAGTGACAGTGCCAGAGGAAAGGTAGGAAAATATTAGTAAGTGTGTGAGAGTGATGGGTGTTATGCTATAGTTTATGATGAATGTTTGTGAATGAGGGTTTGAGATTGCATGGAAGTGTGGGGGGATAGCATGGCATAGGGAGGCTGTCTAGGCATGATAGGAGTGTGATTGCTGTTATCAATTTTTTTTTTGTCCAACTGTGGTGTGTTAACAACACTTTTATTAAAAGTAAATTACATACCAAAATTGGACAGAAAAATTCAATAACAGTATTAATAGATATATATGATTGCAAACAGCAATCACACGCCTATCATGCTAAGTCAGCTAGTACATGGTAGAACCTGGGCATGATAGGATTGTGATTGCTGTTAATTATATATATGTATATATATGTATATATATATTAATATTGTTATTGATTTTTTTTTGTCTAATTTTGGTGTGTTACTTTTAATAAGTATTAAAAGTTTTTTTTTGTTTTTGGCCAAATGAATGCAGAATTTTCAGTTTCGGTCCAGAATTTTCATTTCGGTGCATCTCTACTATGTACTAAGCCAGTCACTGAAGTGTTAGGCCTACACCACATCAATGTTTGGCTTAGTATATAGTGATAGGGGTTTTTCTGCAGTATTGTCAGTGTCTGGCTCAAAGTATAGGCACACATTGACGGTGGTACAGCGTAATCCCTAAGTATATAATGATAACAGTTATGCTGTACCACCGTCAATGTTTGCCTAACCATAGAAACAATGCAGTTTTAAAGTGTGTGTGTGGGTGGGGGTGCCACATACAGGATCTGCCACAGGTGCCAAATACTCTAGGTACGCCCCTGCATCATGCGGCTGTCAGGCCCAATGGCCATTCCTCAGCTCTTCGTCCCACGTCTTAAAAGGGGTGGGATAAAGAGCTGAGGCATGGCTATTGGGTGGCGCGGTGCGCGCACGCCGGCCGCTTTAATTTCATTAGGCGCCGGTGGAGTGACTGCCGCACGACGGCCGCTTTCAATGTCGCTCGCAGCCGCTTTGGTGGCGCAATGGGCCACTTGACTAGACTTGCCCCCCAGGCCTTAGGCTGCCAGCCCTCCCCTGCTACCTACCTTCCTTCCAGCCTTGTGCCTGGTGTGTAGCTGAGGGCCCGGCAGCATGAAGCCCAAAGTAATGTGTCTGACCTTAGCATGGGGCTGTTCAAGACTATTACCTCTCCCTGCCTGCTGCTGCCATGGCTCTACACACTCCACCCTTGACAAACAAGAAAGGTATGCCGACACAGCTCCACGAGGAGCCCCAGGAGGCTGGGGCCCATACTGCCATGCCAGCTATATCCCGTTGATGGCTGCAATGTCACAAAGGATCAAGACAATTTGATCCTTAATGAATATACAGTGACCCTACCCAATGCAGATGCATAGTACCCAGCCACACAACGCTATACACATGCATACTATACCATACAAACCGTAAAAACATAAAAACTACAAAACTTACCTTACCTTTTAGTTGTTTTTTGGCTGGCTTTCCTCTCTGAACCAATTGGAACCTTAACCAGATTATTCTAAGGGAACTTGTCCAACAGTTAATTACCACCTGTTAATAGCCAAGTTTGAAGATGCCTATAAAACCACACTGCCAAGACAGTACTGCAATATGTTTTGTATGCTGTTTTGTTCTTTCTTTTTTCATGTATATATGATATCATATAAATGCACCCTGACTATTATGAAAATCAAAATACTATTATTAGGTGGTGATAAAAGGGTTACACCACAGGAGTGGTTTATTTGCTGCATTCCTTAAGTTAATTTGTTAATTAGATTTATTTATGATAATCGCCTAACACCTAGACCAGAGTTTATTGCACTGGAACCTAATAATGTTTTAATCTCAGATCCTTATTCACTATCCTAAGTTTCTCACAAATGCAGCAGTAAACAGTCAATACACATCCACCTTCAGCCAGAAGAGGGAAGCAGCTAACTGTGAAGCTTACTTTCTTTGGTACACTTTACCTTGGTATTTTGAGCCAATAACATATTACACTAGATTATAGGATAACACATACGATGGATGAGTATTTGAGTGTATCCGTATATTTCAATTATACAATCCTCACAGCTGGGGAAAGGTCATCTTGGATAAAAAATGTTTCAATATGCTGAGCCATATTCACCTTAAACGGATATTCCAGTGTCTCAGGACATATTGTAAATGCTTGCACATGCACTGTTCACATTGGGGGGGAAAAGGTAGTTCCCTTTGGAAGAAACTGCAGCTACCCTCCTCCTCCATGGTCCGATGATTCCTGTGACTGAAAGGCTGCTTGAAGTATCCAAACAGTGGCAAGAAAGAGCTCCCATTGAAATCAAAGGGGGCTCTTTCCATGCATTTAAATTACCATTGAAAATTTGGGGTCACTTGGAAATTATCCTCTTTAAGAAATAATTTTTTTTCTATTAAAATAACATCAAATGGATCAGAAATACAGTGTAGACATTGCTGATGTTGTAATTGACTTTTTAATGGAATTTTTTCATAGGTATACAGAGGCCCTTTATCACTCCCATCACTCCTGTGCTCCCATGGCGTGTTGCATTCGCTAATCAAAGTTTTAAAGGCTAATTGACATACATGCGAACTCTCCGGGTACACCCGGAGATTGCCGGGTGAAGCACCGCTTCTCCGGTTCTCTGGGTCAAGACCCGAATCCTCCGGGTCGCGGGAGCGGCGTCTTGACATGCCCCACTCCCCGCCCATTTTCCATTTAAATGAGGGTGTTTCCCGCTGACATCGGTGGGAACGCCCCTGAAGTCAGGGAAACTCCCACTGACTTCATCGTGACCTCCCACCGACATCAGGGGGAACGCCCACGACGTCATGGGACCACCCGCTGACGTCAGTGGGAAGTCCTGGCCGCGTCCCGCAAGGGAAGGCTCTGGGTAGCCACAGCCCAAAAGTTCCCAGGTATGCTAATTGATCATTAGAAAACCCTTTTGCTATCATGCAAATAATGGGGGCCTGAACAAGTTAAATGCAATGCTGGAATAAGTATAGTTTACATGTATATAGAGGTGTTTGTTTTAATCTCCTGTATGGAAAAAGGATTATGATGGGAAGAAGGGTAACTGCATACCATACTTTGCTTAAGGTTTCCATATCAGATTTATTAAAACTGGACTTTCAGGGCAGGCATTTCATTTGCTGAATTACTATTGGCATGGTATGAATTCTCCATACTTGCCACATTATTAGCATCAACATCTTTATTATTTTACTGATGAATGATATATATATATATATATTTGAGTTGACATATGTGTCTGACTGGCATTTGACCTGACATAAGTGTATGTGTGTACATGTGGATTAGATGTAGATCTAGGGCATATTTGTAGATAATTTTAAGAAATGCTGCTGGTTTGCAAGTCTGTTTTCGTGGTTTCATAGTACTTAGGTTAAAATATTTTTTGTATAACATAATAGCCATTTTAAAGTTGTTTCCTGTGTCTAATGGCTCTGAAAGTTATCCTAGGTAATAAGACTCATGTGTAAGATGGCATCAGGTCAAGTGATTTAGGAAACAATTATTTAGTCATACCAGACATGTAATCAATGTTTCTCATTAGTGCACCTTACCACATATCTATGAGTAAAAGTATCCCACATGCAAAGTTAAATATGTTAATGGCTAAAAAAATGAAAATCTAAAAATGATAACTGTCTTTAATTCTTTGACACATTATTTTTTCCTATAGTGCTACTAATTTATTTACATATAATGCCATATTGTATCTACAAAAAACATGTCTTAAGTTTTATCACAAGAGATGCATCATTGCATATATACAGGTATATAATCAGATTATCAATGCAGAAGTTGATATATTTAATAAAAAAAAGGAAAGAAACTTTCACAACCTTGATTTGACATCCATTTAGTTGATCAGGACATAGTAAATTATTCTAGAAATATGTATTCCTTCAAAATAATGTTTAGGACAGCTGTTGGTCTAAAAACACAGTTTCATTAAGTCTAGGTTGTTATTAAATTTTAATTTGTAATAAGAACCCATGAGAATAAGGCTGCGTGGCATATAAATATTGCTATTATATTCTGGGCAAAATAATCTTATACTGTAGACTGAAATCAGTTGTAACCATTCAACAATACAGTATGGCATAGCTTTATGTAATATAATAATATATATCTATATTGTACAAATATATGTACCATTGTAACCTGAATTTCATTTAGGATTTCATCTTGAAATATAAATCTGATTAATACCAAAGTTTAGTTATCTATCTATCTATCTATCTATCTATCTATCTATCTATCTATCTATCTATCTATCTATATATATATATATATATCTATATATATATATAGTATATTTAGGTATATATTCACGTATTTATAGTGTCAAATTGAACAATGGGATACAGATGAATGAACAAAAAGACATATACATTCTTAAAAGCTATTATATAATTATTTATATGGAGAGACACCGAACAGGAACAGGTAAGGTTTGTATAATTACTGACAATACATAATATTACACATCAAACACCAACATACAACATGCTTGCTTGTGTCTAAAAATACAGATAAAGGATGGAACCTTAATTATTGTTCGGTAAGGCTTAAACAAATACACATGAATATGTTAATAATACATTATTTTGGTTGGTTATTTTTCAGAATATATTTCAATTGCCGTGATGAAATCTTAATTTGGCAAATGTCATGTTGCCATTGGTCTTAATAGTACAAGGTAATCATGTATAATACTAATCTTTTCCTACTTTTTTGAATGCGTGGCCTGTATGTATTTTTTTTCCCAATAATTTTTATTGAAGTTTTTATTTCATAGACTATAGTAACTTACAATAAACTTTTGAGTTGAAGAAAATACATTAGAAATGTGTAACAACTGATATTAAATTCCGAATTGGTCTCCAATTATTGAATTTGCTCCAGTACATGAAAATAATAAATTGATGAATATTTAAATAAGAATATATTAGCTGGATACAATATGAAGAGAAAATACTCCTGACTTAGAAAACAAAAACCACTGGCCTTGTTTCTACCTTATTGTGAACCTATTATTAATATTACTTGTTAAGTACATGAAAATGAAAGGGAAAAAAAAACAAACTAAAATACATAGCATTGTTACAGTAGCAAAGACATACATTTATAGTTGGATATGCAAACATAACTACACATAGTATATGATATATGCAGAAAATTCATTACTATTAAGTCGAGAAGAAAAAAATAATACATGTTTCTCCATGGACCCAGTATTTTATTTTTTTAAAGATAGGTCTAAATTAAGCATGCCAATATTACAGTATACTCCTTGGGATCTGACTAAACCTGAATTGGCCTCAATGGTGCAAAAACCTCACAGTAAGCTGTTCACTGGCCTGACTAAACCTTATAACACAATCGTACATTCAATGATACGACCACATGTAGAAAATGCTACATTCAAATCATAGAAAACCTGTACATTTCAGATCTTCAAATCTGTTGTCCAACCTCTACTACACCTGACTAAACTATACGTAGCACCGTAACCGAACTAGTTAGCCAATCAATTAAATTGCGCAGTCAATTAAAAGTAAACCTTACCAAGGGCATTTAATACTTGGCATTGGGCTTTCTGAAACCATTTGATTGTGCTAACAGAATCTAAGGTATTTCTAAACTTTTTCCTTACTATATTTAAGTCATATAAATCGAACAGTAAACTGACAGATAGAAATGTATTGTAGAAGATCGCAGGGCGATATTAAACATCCTCCTTAGCACTGTATAGTAGCTCACCAAATGAAAGGTGGTTGCAAGTTTCCAATCTTAATTAGCTGTGTCAACAGGGTGCTCCAACGTTGTTTTGTATTTTTCCTATTATCTAATTGGTGGTTAAGTGGTTTGGCCGTTCTTACAACGCATGATGTGGTGTAATTAGGACATACGATCATTTAGTGCTTACATGCATTTTGGCTGAGAACACTTGTTCATTAGCTTTTAGTCAGAAGAATTGAATTGCTTCGTACATACTGTGTACGGAACGACCATTCTGTATTTTCTGACTACAACTAAATTTGGTCAGGTCCATTAAATTAACCTCCTTATGTCTATCAATATAGGCTGTGTGCATATGTATTTGTTTGTACAACAAGAAACCTTGAAAAACCCTACACTTCTAATCAGTAGATATGTGTGTAAATGATAACGCAAAATAACCATCTCAAGCTCAAGTTATAGATGATAATAACTATATCTAATATCTAATCACTATTCCTTGCTGATAAATTGTATTTAGTAACAGGATAATGCAATGTTCTGCCATATTATTCTTTATAATCTTTCTTTTTCTGCAAAAAACAACATTGTGACAGAAATATATTAAAGAAATTCAGTAAATCTTAGCAAAATACCATTCTATAGTTAATAAAGGACACGTATCATATTTTATGATTTTCTATTCATTCACCAGAGCTCTGGTGTTTGTAATTGTGTTTATAAAGCCATCAGTCTTCTGGAGCCATCTTTAGCTGAGAAAGCCCCAAAGCGTTGTCAATTCGGCTCAGATCTGATCAGCATCTTTATAGTTTATCAGCCTTGGGGTTCAATTTTGTTTTGGATGCTTTTATAAATGAGCACAATCACTGGTGAATCTGTTCTTCTAGATTGCAAAGAGAAAAATCGAGTGAGGAACGTTAGTAGATTACTGCATCGCTGAGGATAAAGTACAGGCCGAAATGTACCAAAACAAGAATAGCTAATAATTTTGTCCCTTTTCTTTGTCAACATTTTTTTTCCCACTAGAATTAAGAGAATCTTCTTATTTAGTGCTGTTGTTCTTCAGGTCTAGTGGCTGATCATTTTTATATGCAAAAATATATTAATTACCAATGTGAAAAATAATTGGGCCATTTCCCCCTTGCTTAAAGATTATTAAAATGAATCCCTATGTACAGTGAAATATCAGAGTGTTTAAACCTTCCACATAGCTACATTGATACACTTCGCTCTGTGAGTTATTGCCACGTATGTGATAAGTAATAGGGAACGTGGACCCCAGGAGGCCACCACTTATTTCATATGTGGTGGCACTCCAGGGTAAAATCGCAGAGAAACTGTTTCTGTAGTCTAGTGGAAGCAGCTGATTGGCTCCACAGCTGACCAGCAGCCGCTTCACCTACTCCACGGGGAGTCTTGCGTGTGCAACAGAGAGAGCAAGGCTCCTGTTATAGTGGAAAGTTGTGCTTTTAATGTTAGAAGTTTTAATGTTTAACAGTTTCTCCTACATTAACAAAAGTAAAATTAAGTTTTGTTTTTTGGGTTTTACCATATTATGTGATTAAATGTAGAGGTTGTCCTGAATAAAAAATGTATAGGTTTCTTAGCTAAATAACTTTAGGAACATTAGAAAAATCAGCTAAAATGTAAACTGTTTATATAAATGTAACTTTAGCAAAATTAGAAAACATTTCCCAGTCTCCCAAGACTATATGTGTCCCAACTGTTAATTAGGGCTAAAACAAATATTAGGCCTAATATAAATTATATATTAACCAATACCCCAAACAAATACCATGGCAAAGTATATTAGAGGAAATGCTTTAATTTACCTGCTAATTATCTATATGTAACTTGGGCACATAAACGTAGAGTATATATAAAACAACTTCTGATGTGTTTCATAATAAGAAGTGTATTTTTGTTGAATGTAACTATATATTAATAACCAAGCATTGTTAATATCAGTCTACTGATGTAAAAACTGTCATAATACACAATGAAACTCAGAGTAAGGTCTTTACAATAGTCAATAATAAGACAATAAGAGTTATTGATTTGAAAAATGTAATCACATATTGCTGTCCACATGTTGTCCAGAAGGTTTTTCATTGTTGTGTTAGGTAAAGTTTGTCATTTTATAACATTCCACAAAAAAAATGTCTTAATAGTTTTGATTATAGGTATAGACTTTAAGATGAATCATTTTCCAGGAAACACAGCTCTCAATGTCTTTATTGAAACAGTCTGGAAGTAGAAACACTGCAGAGAGTTCATCGGTAATTGGTCACGGTCATGCTGTCCAAACCAACAAAAAAAAATCTGCAACAAATTAAATCTCCTAAAATTATTAGCTAAATTGCATGGACATATTGATTCTTGTTTGCCATCCAGAAATGCTGAAAGCATTGTGGTCTATACTAGACCTTGAATATCCAGGCCAAGAGGGAAATTGCTGATGCTTATTATGACAAACACATCACATGGATGACATAGGTTATCATTTTAAGTAATGTTCTAATTTTTTTTGTAAAAAACTTTGTGATCATAACTTGCTGTTTTTGAATGAACCCATTTACAGCTAAATAGATTTTAATATAATATACATTAAATAAGTAATAAGATATACTGAACCAAAATACATGATGCATAAATCAAGTGTCTATTATTAAAAATAGAAATACGGGCTCCTTTTTACAATCATGTGATATTGGTAAACATAACAACTTTACAAGGTATGACATATGATGTAATTATTGCCTTTCATTTTATAGGTGCTGATATAAAATTGCATTGGTTTGTTCCAATAGGAAGAAATGATTTACTTCAAGTTAATTATTGTAATAGGAAATGTGACAGCAACAGATAGTAATGTTGGATAGGACCATGATTTTATTGCATAGGAAGATACCACTTACAATTTACATGTAAATAAATATTTGATTTCTAAACAGGAACTGAAATACATTTTAGGTCACACTCAATTAAGCACTTGAACATTTGAATCTAAGCTTTGATACCTTGATGGGTGTGAAAAGCAGGAACACATAGCAGAAAACCTACTAGTCTAGGCCTAGGGTGGCAGGCATTTTGTTGCAGAACCAGAGACAAACAGCTCTATCGCAGATCTCTATCACAACCAGCCAAGTTGCACCATGGAGGTCTATGCCAATCTGGCAAAGCCTCCATAGAAGCTTTACCTAGTGCTTCTTGGCTGATATCAGCGTCGTGGTGGTCATCAACGAGCCAGGCCTAGGTCAGCGCTCGACTTAAATATACAATAATAGCTTATGATGTCAAGTAACATCTATGAAGGGTCAATTTTCCTTGGCCGCTAAGCTGTGGGACTTCACTGATGAAGACTGCATGTCCAAATGTCATGTGATCCAAGGCACAATGAACAACCAGCCTCCCTTCAGTCTTTATTTTTACCTCACCTTCTCTGAAGGCATCCCTGTTTATGGCCCCACTGTTCCTTCCCTTCCTAGGAATAATGCCAGTCAGAATGCCAGGTAGAATGATCCAGATACCCCTCTTCTGGCCTCAAGTCAAGAGAAAATGATCAGATACTCAGTCTAGCATCTTCCAGTCTGCCTGGCTCACCATCCCAGTGGTCTGCTGACCTTCTAGAAGGAAAGTTTTAATGGAGAGATGGCAAAATTTCAAGAAAGTGCTTTATTTTACCAGTCTCATTTACTGTAGCATACAAGTGGTTGCATGATGTGAAATTGAATAAAATAAAGAACAGAGGGCTGTGCAGTTGAGTCAGGGTTTGTGGCAAGATGATGATTTGCAGAAAGCTTGAGGTGTTACAGGAAATGTTTGATGGAAATTAGAAATAGGGCATTTTCATTTAAAAAGGAAGGCCTTATGGCTGGGCCAAATGAGAAGGGTATAACATAGGAAAGAATGTACACTGAAAATGGTTAATATATGTAAAAAGTAAAAGAATTATACTTGGTAAGTACACAGGTATACTATTTATTGTTTGCAAGTTTGGAAAAGTAGTCCAGAAGAGGTGGAATACCTTTCTGTTTTGCAAGTAGCTATGGCAAGATGGTGGCTTTCAGAAAGCATGAGGTGTTACAGGAAAGGCATTCTGTCTTTCAAGAAGCTTGTGGCAGGATGGTAATTTGCAGAAAGCCTTAGGTGTTACAGGAAAGGCAAGACAGGTAGAAAGAGAGAAAGGAGAGCCTGGAAATAGAGGTAAGACAGAAATGAAAGCAAGCCTCCAGGTAGCCAATTCAGATCAACCTGACAATTAGGTAAAATTATGCTTAGCTAGTTGTAAAAGTGTCTAGTGTCTTGATACAAACTGAACCCCTACACAGTGTCATCATGTTTATATAACAACTGTGCTGCATACATACATTGGTAGTAGGTAAATATGTGTAGATGAAATACATTTAATATAATAATAATACAAAATTGAAATAATAATTGCAAAGAGAACCTCTGAATTAAAGTAAAATAGACATTAAGGTAAAAAAACATTATTACCTGCATATAATACTGCCCATTTGGAAGGGACACTAATCAGGTTTTACTGAAGTCTTACTGAATCTGGGACGGTTGTCATGTACAGTCGTGTGAAAAAGAAAATACAACCTTTTTGTTATTGTTGCTAAAGTTTATTCTACAAGTTATTGAATCATAAGGTGTACTTAGTTTTTCACACATGGCTTCTCCATTTTGGCTTTATTTTTGTTAAATAAGCCATGACACAGTGTAATATGTCATGTGTTGTTGTTTATCTTAGGTTAATTTACCTAATTATTAGACCTGCTAAGGAACAGATGATTGTAATTATGTCCTGATATGTAAAACCATAGCATTAAAAGAGGGGGTACTTTTTTTTACACGACTGTATATGCAATATCTACATTACCTAATTTCATAACCCCTATCTCCGACACCTTACCTATGACTGGGTTAAAAAGGTGAAAAAAACAAACATTCTCAAGAAACCATGACATGAAATTAATATCTAAATACAACCAAAACACCTAACTGAAGGGATCACTTATAATCAGAGTGATGATTTTACATTTACTTGAGAAATAGGGTCATTATTTACCGAAATATTGTAATAAAACTTTATGATGGAGGGCTATTGGAGCTGCTAAAAGGTAATCATCCAACCATAAAAATGAAAGCTATTATAAATAGGTTTTCATTTAGTAATAGGTAATCACAGGTGAAATATGAAAACCAACATGCCTATCTAAATATAATTTGTGTGCAACGTAAAATATGCATTAGTGACTGCATGTAACCGCTGCCTATTGTTTCTGTATAGTACTAGAACAACACAAGAAGGCCCTATCATATAATCTATGCTGATATAATAATGTTTCAATCCCTTTCTATTGTATCTCATTAAGGTCAACTATTATTAATTGCAAGAAAGGAAAGCACACTAAACTGATCTTGCATGCTGTTTTCCCTGTTTACTTCAAAAGGCAACATGTTTAATTTAAATATATTATTTGTAGTAATATCACGAGGGCCCATGGTGAATTTGCCTGAAAGAAAAACAATTAATTAAACAAAATAATAAAATGGTATTTTATCTGGGACAGTTTTATCACTTTGCTTTCATCAGAGCCTTTCTCAATTATTTAGCACATATTTCTTAAGTTAGTAGCAGCACATATTTTCTCTTAATTTCTAAGATTAACATTAATACTTATTTAAAGAAATAAATTAATAGACTGTTTAACCTGTATTTATGTGTCTAGCTATAATTAATACTTAGTCACAATACTGAGGGAGAAATATTTTAATTAAAGCCAAGGGTATTTTCATACCTGAGAACTTGATACATGCAGAGCTTTATTCAATGGCCCACGCCGGTATTAGAGGAAGAAAAAAAAAAATAAGCATGTAAATCTTAAAATAGTTAAAGATTTTTTAATTTTTTTTTTTTTTACATTTTCCCTCTGGGCCTTCTGAGGATCTACAATAAGAACAGTCATATAAAGTGTCCTGTTAATGAGCAACTTACTAGTGAGAGTATCTATGTTGTACTTTTTTTATGTATCTTTAGCCTAGCAGATAAGTCAAACCTTTTGTTGTTTTCATATATTTAATGTATTAACTATATGTTACCGTACCCTTAACTTTTAGTTTCTTGTATGAATCTAAGGTTATTAAGTCGAAAAAAGGGATATATGAATGACAGAGAAAAAAAATACATAAACTGAGAATTGTAGTTTCTTTACCAGCATTCAACACATTTGTTTGTAGTGTAACATTTGCTAACCTATAAAACAAACCTTAATATTATGGTTTTAGCTTTTGCTTTCCCCAGAGGTGTTCTGCATTTCTAGTCATTGTTTTTATCTGTTTTCAGATTGATGTTTTCAGATATACTATAGTGAAATCAATGGGGAAAAATCATGCTGCAACCATTACTCACTAATAGCACAATTATAATCATTAGTTTTATTGATGATCACACCAGCTACTGTATTAATCTTCAACTATTCTGGAGCTATGCTCGCCTGTGGTAATGTCTATTATTATTCCTCTATGTTGCTGTAGGGATTAGCATGCTCGATTTTCTCTGTCTTTGTAATTCCTATCAAACATATTGATCTTCAAGCAGTGATAGTCTGGAACTGCCATCCTCTTTTGATGCAACTCCACAACTTACTATAAATATATATATATATATATATATATATATATATATATATATATATAAATATATATATATATATATATATATATATATAAATATATATATATATATACATATATATATATATATATAAATATATATATAAATTCCAAAATTAGTTACCAGCACTCCTGGGACTTGGTTTCAATAAATCTCTCAAAACTCTCTCTCAAAACTCTCTCTGAGAGTTTTGAGAGATTTATTGAAACCAAGTCCCAGGAGTGCTGGTAACTAATTTTGGAATTTATATACATGACTGCTCCAGTTACCAGGCACCGGGCAGAGAAATTAAGGTTGGTGTGCAATTGTACACTTTGGACTTTGTATAAATATATATATATACATATATATATATATATACATATATATATATACATATATATATATATATATATGTATATATATATATGTATGTATATATATAGAACCCTAAAGTAGTAAAAAAAAGCAGAAGGTGGGGGTGATAGTTTTTTTCTGATTTAATAAACACCTTTAAAATAAAGCAACAGAAAGTCTTATAAATTTCTATATCTAATTTAATTATGAGCCAAAGCTGCAAAGGTTTTTTTTTTTATACCTCTCGGTAATGGCAATAATGTCTCCTTGTAGTTGAGGCCACAGGCATTATAAATGTGTGGAAAAGGACCTTCATAATACTATCAGTTTCCGTTGCTGCACGTTGGGTTTACAATTGGAAAAGAAGAAGAGGAAAAAAAGTTGCTTTCACAGTAATTTGCATTTCAACATCATCTCCTGCCAGGTGATAAATATGCTATTTTTCAAATTAGCTTTGAATTGTGCTCCAGTGAAATGAAATAATTTTCACAGGTGACACAAAACTCTAACTTGAAAATTAAAATCTACCTTGGTGAATAACACATTTTTTTTTAGAATAATATAAGTTACTATAACAATTTCCACGGCAATGAAATGTAATATTTATTAAATGTAAGCATTAGGATGACATCACGGTGACTGCTGTACTGGAAGAATCGCAGGAAAATGTGATATATTTCCTGGAAAACAAAAACAGTACATTTGGATCAGCCCCAGGGAGCATTGACTTTAAAGGGGAATTCACATAGCAGTTTTATGAGTGGTTAGTGGTATAGATGTGTAGCTAGTAGGGTACCTAGTGCTGTGTGCTTATCAAGCTAGTGATAGGTGAAGGAGTGTGTTGAAAAACCTACCGCATTGGTATTGTTTCCTCCATGTGCACAGGCTGCCATTTCTTCACTGTACTCCAGCCTTTTCTCTACCAGCCAGATGATGGATTAAGGAGGAAAATGATATCCTCTTACATCCTCCAATGACATCAGATGCCCCTTGCGTTAGGCCGTGTATGGCCGGAAATGAGGCCAGATTTTGCAGCATTTTTAAGAATAAGCAGCTTTTGCATGGGAAACAAATGTGGCTGTTGACGTCAAAAAGCTCTTGTATGAGACAGAAATTTACTTATTACAGCAATTCACAGTTTTTTTACTCATGAGATTTTCAAAGAAATTCAAATAAAATATCAAGTTTGTATTATGTAATTAATGCATTTAAAAAAACCCCACTTTAGGCAGGGTGGTGGGAGTACACCGTTAACATGTTATGTCAGCCCATTTCAGTCTCCTCGAGTAGGCTGGTCCATCCCTGTTTAAAGAATTTTAGCCTGCCTCTGCCCTCCACAACACCTCTCTTTGCCTTCTTCATGCTCAGCCTCCCAGTCTCATTTTACTGCACATCCAGAAATGTCATCAGGCAAAAAAGACTGTAGATGGACTGTGCAGACCTGTCGCATTATGGGACTGGATCACTGCTTGTTTGTGTCTAGGTCAGGAATGAAATTAGGAACTTTTAAATTGTATCATCTCTTGACTTGGATGTTTCTTGGGGCTCTGATCCTGTCTTTTTTTTGTCTTTTTTCTATTCAGCTTTACACATCTTTCTCATCTTTTTCTCTTTCTTTTCTCTTTCTTTTTATTTTAAAGTTCCTGTTCTTTCTACAAACACAACACCCTGGGACAGTAGAACTTTATAAAATTATGATAATTTATTGATGTGTATTTAGGGCATTCTGCACCATAGTGTTACAGCTGTAGATATTTCTACATTTTATTGTCAAAATATATTGACTAGATTGACATAGATATACCTGGGAACTTCCCAGGACAGGCTACCCAGAACTCTCCCTCGTCTAAAGAGAGCAGAAATCACCTTATTCTAATAATTCTTAATAATACCTGAGCACTCCAAATAGTGCTTTCCTAACTAGAACATCATAGTTAAAATTTGACATACATAGAGGTGACACCATTAGAATAGCTTTCTCCTGACTAATAATGGTTTCCATAAGGACTGCTATGAGTCATTTGTCTGCCCCATATATCATTTTTTGCAGTTGGCAAGAGTTAATGTTTGGAGGGTCGTAGGCTTATCCTATTTATAAATTTCACCGGTATGGCAATTAAGCAACTGCAGATTTAAAAAAAAAATCATATTGCCTCCCACTGCTATGAATCGATACTGATAAATATGGTAGCTACAACTAGGCCTTTTTTTTCCTCATCCATGGAGAGGGTGCTTGACTTACATGGAGAATGCAGTCACCGGTTCATTGAATACGGAATATCTCCTGTGGATGTTCAGTGGTACTAAATGTTTATCTAATGGAAGACTGCTTATTACAATTTAATGTCTCGTTATATTATCATAGAAGCACGCTAGTAAATCCTTGCATACAAATTTAATTTTCAGTAACCGTGTCATGGATAAAATGTCCGGACAAGGCAACATCAAACTACATGCCTCTTTTTTTATTTTAAATATTTTAAATTATGAAGTAATATGATTTATAAAACCTGAGAATTTTTATGGATTTTTTTTTTTGTGGTTTTACTGATTTGTGTACAGATTTTAGTTAGTATGAAATAAGTCGTAAAACGTTTAAAATACTGTCTCTGCAAATGTAAAATTTATGAATTCACACATCCTTGGTTGATTTATGTGAAATAATAATGCACTATTTAATGCTTAAACATGGCTAGGAGCAATTCTAAGCTATCAAGATGTACAATGGAATAATAGATTTATAAGATGGATAACCTTCCTGTCTAGAAAAGCTTGTTTAAAGGTGTTGTACAGATATATTAAACTATGTGTAATTTTATACAAACTTAATGCTTTAGGCCTTTTCATCAGTTGATGAAAGCTTACGAATTTTGGCATCCCCAAAATAAACAGATCACCCTATTAACGAGAGAGCATCAAATAGCGAAATAAGAAACAACTGTAATAAAAACTTTGTGCTTTTTATTTCCTTAAGAAAGAGATTGTGCATTTTTTCCCATTTAAATAAATGTTGCTTAGATTTTTTTTTAACCTGCTACATATTGCAACGCAATACATTGTTAATGCTTCATGAATTAAAAGTGTTATACGATCTCTGTTATTTTGCAGCTGGCAAACTAATGTATTCAACTTATATGCACATTTAACAGTTTTACATTTGTGATTTACATTACATGAGTGATAGAAAAAAGTGAAAAACCACACTGATATATTCTATAATGGGAGTTAGAAATGAGACAGCTCTTCTTTAAAGTTATTCTACAGGAGTGTAGCCTCCTGGGAACACTACTGTTTCGTTTATTTATTTAGAAAACTGACTCGTATAGAAATCTTAGTGTTTGAGGAATTTCCCCATATCTCTACTTTTGGAGTTGTTATTCTCATACATACAATAGCCATTTTTGACCATTTCTCATGTTGTCAATGTTCACACAAATCTTTTAGTAAGATTGGGTAAATGAACAATACACCGTTCATTTTGCACATTTTTGTTTTTTCTTATTGTATCATGTATGATATGACCAAAACCAACATTTATCTAAATAACACTTTTAAAATACCTAATCTCTCACCTACCATTCCCAGAAAACTGACACTACATCAAGTTGCATGAGTAGAGTCCATAGTAGAATGTCAGACATGTAGGGTCGATTAATATCTAGAATGCTTTCAGCGAACAAATTTTTATATGTGTGTTCATTCATCGATTTAACGAGAATCACTCAGTCATCTGTTAATATTGCTGGGGCTGATTCTATTTGTGTGCAGGCAGATTGCCGATGAGGCCAATCCTTGCATGGAAGGTCCAATGACAAATAGGACAGGAGATGAGAAGGACATTTCCAGTGGGATTGTTGGTACAAGCTTTTTTGTTCTGCTGCAGTCATTTTTTTCCTCACACAATTTGAAATGTTAATACATGGTGGAGCTTCACGTAGTTCAAGTCATTACATTGTTTTTTTCCAAGAGTCAGGATTGATATCGAAACACTTTGAGATCAACTCTAAGAGTGTCCTTATAGCACTTCTCTATATACCTGTGGGAGCGCTGTCCTTGCAACTTGCCATAAAAAGTCTCTTTGGTAGCTGATGGTCTGGCATACAAACTACATGCCATGCCCAGTGTAACCGAGACTGCATCAAGATGCTGGTAGGTTCGCCTGTCTAGCCACTTCATCGTGGCATGCCAGTGATACACAGTTCAGGTTTCACTGGTGTATAGCAGTGTGGGTAAAACATCCGCCCTGTATACTTTCAGTTTGGCCTGGGTGCTGATGCCTCTTCTATTCCAGACTTTGACATGTAATCTGCCGAAACTAACACTGGCTCTAGCTATCCTGCTGTTCACTTTATAATCTATAGTAGCGTTATGGCACAGGGTATTGCCGAGGTATGTGAATTTGTTTACTATATTACGGTAAATCTCTGGCCATAAATAGTGTTGCTAGGCTCAACATAAGGCATAATAAATAAACTTACAATATTATATCCACAATACTGATAAAAATATGTATTTGTATCAGCTCTGCTTCTTGTTTTGCATCTTCTGTTGTATGCATGCTTCACTTCTACTGTCTTCTTTCTTGGTCCTCTTCTTCATACGTATTTATGATGCCACTACAGTTAAAAATGCTAGTTGAATATCACGTTATTTCTTTGCTTACACAAAGAGCTCAATGAAAATATCCAGCCCCGAATTGGTATTTAAAAATGCAATGAAGGCTGAATAATTTATAGTTTCACATAGTAATGTCATGGTTAAAGTGGTCAAGTTTATTTGTTTAATTTGTTGGTTCTGTTAAAAATGTAAAAAAAAAAATGAAGCAAATTTGAAAATATTTCTTGTTGACATGGTTTTAAATGGAAATTGAGAAAATGAAAATTGGGGGCACGAGTGCCATTAGAAAGAAACATGGAAATTGAACAAAAGGTGCTAATTATTTAATTAGTGAATGTCTGCTTGGTTAATGACATATTAATGAGTTTTTAAAATGGTCATATCATTTAACATGAAAGACCCATGTGTGAAGCACTGCATTTACCGAATGATCTTGTAATGCCTCTCAAGAGAATGCAATACACAATTTCAAATTCCTTTTAGCTGATACATACTTTCTTTTATATTAACAGATTCTATAGTGTAGAGTAGTGATATTGTTTATATCAATGCTTTTAATTGTATGCAACGATCTGCCATAACATTATTACCACCTGCTTAATATTGTGTAGGTCCCCCTTTTGTCGCCAAAACAGCCCTGGCCCATTCGAGGCATGGACTCCACTAGACCTCTGAAGGTGCGCTGTGGTATCTGGCACCAAGACATTAGCAGCAGATCCTTTAAGCCCCGTAAATTGCGAAGACGGGCCTCCATGGATGCATCCTGGTGCAACCTTCTTTCATTGCTCCGTGGTCCAGTTCTTATGCTCACATGCTCATTGTAGGCACTCCCGGCATTGGAGGGGGGGGGCGGGGTTCAAGGGTCCCTGGACTGGTCTGCAGCTATGTAGACCCATATGTAACAAACTGGGATGCACTGTGTGTTCTGACACCTTTCTATCAGAATCAGAGTTACAGTAGCTCCTCTGTTGGATTTGACCACATTGACTGGAACTTTTGGCATGGATCTGATACATATGTAAAAAAGACCAGTATCTAGTGATATGTAATGGTATACATTTGGGAACATTTCATTTTTTTTCTTTTACTTGTGTTATAATAAGTAAGTGTATTTAAGGTAATACACAACCTTTAGGAACATTTTTTCAAGAATACTAACTTTATATACGTGCTAAGGTGCTATCCTAAATATATCTATCTGCCTGTCTTTCTGTCTATCTACATGAATATATCAGACCGAACCTACCCGTATAGTCAGTTATATGACTTCAACAGTGAATACCAAGGTGGTGGTGGGTTAAGGGCACAAGAGTGAAGAGGGTCACTTCTTTTTTAAGGTAAATAATTCACAAACTCAGTAAGATTACTCAGCATACACATACAATGTTACAATGTAATATTAATACAGTAAATGCCAAATAAAAAATATTTTACTTTCACAAACATCACAGTGTTCCCCTCGCGTTGACTCATCTCAAGTTCCTTATGAAGTGACTAAAGTGGACAACCGTCATTGGAAAAAACCCATTTCATTTAAAAAATACCTTAGCTTTACAATGATATATTTATGCCCTGCCTTTGTTGAACATGTCAGGTTGTTGTGAGGCAATTAGTAATGTACTGAAAAACAACCATGTTCATTGGCACTAATATGTTTTCTATAGATTTTAGTGACAAAAATAGTGATATAAATGTTGTCAAACTATGTGAGTGCTCGAAGGCACAACGCGCAAGAAAAGGTTGCATCTAGAATTATGAAAAACTGATTTAACAAATGTCCCTTGTTTTCTGTTTGTATTTATATATTTATTTTCTGTAGTAGAAAACCAAATTGTTAAAGAAAGGCAACCCCTCTAGGGCTTGTGGGATTGTCACTTGATTCTGATACATCACCCTTGTTTCCTAAGTTTGCAAAGTTAAATATCGGTCTAGATGATTAATCTCAAGACGTGTACATATAACTGTATTTTTGTGGGATAATTTGCCCTTAGAACAACTTAGTTTATTTCACTGTTTATTATATTAAATTTAAAATGTTATCCTGGAAATGCGTCCATGTCTGCAGGTACGTAGGTGCATGTATGTACTCATGGTTAACTGTGCGAATTTAAATTTGACATAAGATAGAAACATAGAATTTAGCATCATTTTCTGATGTAAAGAATCAAACCTTGATCAGTCCTTGGTCTGATCTTATATTCAGGATAGCCATATCCATATCTCATGCCTGTTTGTGTTTCATCATTGGATTAGCTGCTGACACTTCTTCTGGAAACAGGGCCACATTTCATATTGATTGGACCCTGGGCAAGCACGTGCTTCCTCGGTTGCAATCACACCCTCCACTCCAACACCAAAAAACCCCCAAAACACAAAAAACAAACTACTTGCCAGACTGTCAGAGTCTCGTGAGATTTCCTCACACCACATGCGCAGGGGAGGAGCACAATACTATGCCAATCGCATAGCAAGTTAATAGTGAGGGTCCGGCAAGTGACTCGAAAGGGACGTGTGAGTTGTGATCAGGGCCAGCTTTAGGTGTTCAGGTGCCCTGTGCATCACCCCAAGAGTGCATTTGTTCCCTCCTTCACATTACCACACCTCTCTTTTCCTACCTCATGTAGTTTAGGTATAGATAAAAAAACAACACAAAGCAACACTGCATTGCATGTATAGATCAACCGAATAAGACATATAGAACTCTGTATTGGCAGATATAGATTAAATAAATAACACACGTGTCACGCCAACCGTGTCCACCAGGGTCCTAGTGTTGATTTTCCCGCCCTTGTTCCTATTTAAACCTGTGCTACCCCAGGCCCTGCATAACAACATGCAAACATAGCATTGCAAGTGAATAACGCACAAATCCAGCTTTGCAGGTATAGATCGACTGAAAAAGCTGCTGTTGATGGAAAAGCTTGGCTATCCTTGTATGATGTGTAGTTAAAGTAGCCAAATGTCTTCTGATTCACCAACTGAATTATGCATTTTCTGGGTTAGCTCTGGTCTTCTTGCTGGAGAAACCTGCCAGTGTTGGAACCTCATAATTAGTAGGATTAGGCCACGCCTGGCAGTTTGCATAGGGAATAATACCAGAAAGTTGTACCTCACTTTTCTTATAGAGTGAGAATTATTTTGACATAATGGAATAGTGAAATCCCATTACTCAAAATCTATAGAGAAACAAACTGGTTCTTAAATGTTGGATATGAGACATAGGAGTTTCTTTTTGTGCATACTGAATATTGCTGGCCATTATGCATATGTACTAGTCAGAGGCATTGTGTTTTTGAATAATAGTAAACTTTGCATAAAAGAGCAACAACACTGCAGGGCTTAGCCTCAAAACCTTCGTAGGAGTACTGATATATACATTTGCTGCTCGATTCTGCTTACCGTATAGTGTTCAACATGCTTTAACACTGGTAAAACCTGATAAGACATACACAAGATACAGAATGCCTTTTTAATGTACACCAGCTTTTAAACAAGTTCCATTTTATATCACACTCATTCTCTGCATCTTACCTTATGCTTAACCATCTTTGTCAGATCTCAAACACTAAACGCATTTCGCCACATGTACAAATCAATAATATAACAGTTATTTATGTAATGCTAAATCAAACAAGTTTGGGCTACCTTGGGCCATTGTGTGTATTCTTTCTGTTTCAACTGTTCGATTAAATATGTATTGTGAGACAACAGTCACTGTTTGCTGGTTAACACTGGCCAGAGGCTGTACAGTGAGTTAAAAGAGGTTGTATTATATATGGAGACTTACATGGATGTCTGATTTGTGTTGTAAAATCAAATGTCCTTGAATAGAGATACTGTTTTATGCTGGTATAAATATATGAACACAATATTATTAATTATTTACTAAATCAGAGATCACGTACTAGGAAAATACAGGAATCATTGTGTATAAAGGACAAATCTACTGCAAAGTGCAAAAAGTGGTGCTGTCACCGTAGCAATCAATGTAACACCAAAATTGCTCTTTATAAATAAGCCCTTATTATATCACCATGTACTGTAATTTAATAGATTCATGTAGTTATGAATGTACACTCACTGGCCACTTTATTAGGTACACTTGTTCAATTGCTTGTTAACACAAATAGCTAATCAGCCAATCACATGGCAGCAACTAAATGCATTTAAGTATGTAGACGTGGTCAAGACAACTTGCTCGAGTTCAACCGAGCATCAGAATTGGGAAGAAGGGGGATTTAAGTGACTATGAACGTGGCATGGTTGTTGGTGCCAGATGGGCTGGTCTGAGTATTTCAGAAACTGCTGATCTACTGGGATTTCCACGCAAAACCATCTCTAGGGTTTACAGAGAATGGTCCGAAAAAGAGAAAATATCCAGTGAGTGGCAGTTGTGTGGACGAAAATGCCTTGTTGACGTCAGAGGTCAGGGGAGAATGGGCAAACAGTAACTCAGCTATTACAAGGTATGCAGAAAACCATCTCTGAACGCATGCCTGGTCTGATGAGTCTTGATTCCAGCTGCGACATTCAGATGGCAGGGTCAGAATTTGGCGTAAACAACGTGAAAGCAGGAATCCATCCTGCCTTGTGTCAATGGTTCAGGCTGCTGGTGGTGGTGTTAATGGTGTGGTTTTCTTGGCACACTTTGGGCTCCTTAGTACTAATTGAGCATTGTTTTAAACCCAACAGCCTACCTGAGTATGGACCAAAATCTCTGAGGAATGTTTCCAGCACCTTGTAGAAAGTATGCCACGAAGAATGAAGGCAGTTCTGAAGGCAAAATAGGGTCCAACCCAGTACTAGCAATGTGATCCTAATAAAGTGACCAGTGAGTGTCCAACCTGTGGGCATTTTAATTTGTTTAATAACATCTACAGACATTATCACTGTTTAGAAGTCATAAATTACATTAATCCAGTTTGTCATCCTCATTTTTTCCTTTTTTTGTGGGGATCATGAAAAACTTGTGTTTAGGGGTCAATGACATTACAAGCAAAACGCCATCCTTTCAGAACACTCTAAATCATGGCTTTAGTAGTCCAGAACCAGTGAGTTGGAAATATAACAAATTTCATCTTAGTTAAAATGGCCCTACTGTGAGTTCCTAGGGTAATATAGCAAATGCTTTTCACAGTAGAATAATATACTTATATAAATCAAGGGTTTTGCAGTGTAGTTTTTGTATTTAATACTAATAATTTTTTGTTAATTTGATAATTAAATACTTAATATTTAACAAATGTGTTCATGTATATACATAGGACTGTAACACAAAAACTGCCAACGCTACAGATATGATTTGCGTGCATGATCTATTGAAGCCTTTCAAAAAGCTTGAAGAATTGTGTGACGGTATACTTAATGAATTGTCATTTCACCAGGCACTTTGCTGTAGGAGCCCGTTTTAACCTGAATGATTGGAAACTGACTTTGCAACCTATCACTTTTCTACCAATTGAAACATCTGTGTAATCATCTTCGTAAGTGAGCTACACAAATCATTACAATGTACTGAAACTCCTGTTTGATGATTTTGTCATATCTGTAACATGTAGTTCTGTCACTTATATTAATCCAGGGCCATAAGGATTGTCTACAATGTAATAACAGTCTCACAATTAATGATCTTCTGATCTCATGAACCACACCAGAGGTGAGACCTGTCCTACACCCTATGTGACATTTCAGGTAAAACAGTCCTGCAGAACTGATACATGATAATCAGATAAACTAAATCGTATAGCTTTATATTTCCCAGTGTTCTAGCACAGTTTTCTAAGTATTGTTGTTGCACTGCAGCCAGTAACTGGCTCTTCCAATGTAAATGAACTTATACACAGACACATATAAAGTCTGTTTTGTGAGGATAGTCAAAAACCTGACCATATGTACAATTATTTATGGTTTATTCTGAGATTAATGTTCTCTAAAGTCCACCCTAGTCACTGTACAAAGTATTCTATTTAAGTCATTAGTGCCTTTTGGGAAAATGCTGGGTATAATTTTTTCCCTATATTTTTTATTTATCCCAATCGCAAACATGCATTTAACTATTGGCTGAATTTGGTGAGTCTGTATCATTTTCAGTAGTGGTAGAAGAACATCACGGAGTGGATGGAGCTCTTGGATTTAAAGAAGTGTGCAATAAGTATAAGCAGACCTCAGAATGAATACATTCTTTAGATTGTGTTAGCTCATTAGAAAGAGCCAATCGAAGGATTTAACCCTTTGTTTTCTAGATATGTATTTAATGGAACTTATTTAAATAACCAAATTAACCTTTAGGTAATTGAAAATGAATAATACCACAATATGAGGGAAATGGCTTGAAAATAAGCTTTTATTAATATAATTTATTTATATTCCTTGATTACAGTAATTAGTAAGTATGCTTCTCACTGAAAGTGTTTTATTTTTGCTCAGATGCCATTAAAATGTGATATATATTTTATGAGCCATTGAGTATACAATAAGTTTAGTATATGGTACATCAGTCGTGGACTATATAGTTACTATGATTTTATTGGCTTAGGCTCAATAACCGTTTCTACTGCATTTAGGTGAATGGGGTCTGTTGGCATCTAGGCATCATTTCCTGGGGACTGTCTGTTTGACAACCTCACTTACAAGCTTGTCAAAAAATAACATTAATATACAATACATACAAATAGGCTCTCTTCTTTGTAAATAACAACACTACAACATCAGTATGATAATGAAAGAAATAATTATTGAGAGTATACTTTCACCATGAACATAAATGAAAAGCAATGGCACTTGGTGGTCAGTAGATGGCAGTACATGAGTGAGAAACAGAACATTTTAAACTGGATTACGCAATTTGGACAAGAATATTTGAGACCAACACACATGCATATAGTCAGTTCATTATTAGTCAGGAACCGTGGCTCAGAAAATCATCCAGCAAACCACAGGTGCGGCTCGGAAAGTGCTTCATCTGAGAACATTCCAGCCGCTGCCTCATTCTGAGCAAAGAAGTGAAAGATTTACAAAAAAAATCATTTATTCTAAGCTGTACTTCCTGCCAATCATCCTTTAAATCACTGCGTGCCTCAGGAAAGGCTCCTCATAAGAAAACAATCTTACGCACACAGGAGATTCTAACACGTGTTTCTTTGGTGTCATACTGACAAAACATGAAGCATTTTTACTGGTAATCTCAGTATGTATAAATCAATTTGCAAGTGAGCTGAGAGTTCTGCTTGCTAGAGACCTCTTTGGCCAAAAGGAAAGAAAGCGAGCTATTCACATCTCTAGTACTGGAAGCTTATTTATTACTTTTGTTGATGTACAGCCGCTAAGGAGACACAGTGGGCATTCAAAATGCTTTAAATATACAGACTTTATTAAACAATCAATCTTCAGATTTTGAAACTTTCTAACTTTATGAATGTCAACTGAACAGCTCCAATTCTGCCATATAGTTAGTCATTGGTACTGACGGCCTTGTCAGCTTGAATCTGGTCACATAGGCGAAAATGTTCATGTAAATGTAAAAACGCCTGTTAATTAGCTTTATTTTGTGAAGCGCTTTTCAAACTGATCAATATACTCATTTGGATTGTAAAGCTGTAAATATTTCTCTCCACTTCTTAGTCGATTTGTGTAATAATATTTTTATATTGAAGTGGGCAACTAACGAGAATATACTCTTTAAATATATTCTTTCATTGCAAATGTTACAATAAACAGTCTCTGTGTGTATTGTAAATGAAAACAACTCATCTCATGACAGAAATGGCAGAGGTGTTATTGTCAGTTTTTGTTAAAGCAAAATGTTCTGTGACTGCCACTAATGGAGTGCGTTTATGTTACTCAAATTTCTCATTGATGATGATGACCTCAACACATACAGCCAAAGTCATTAAGAACAAGGAGTCCTGGGAGTGATGGTATGGCCCCACAGAGCCCTGATCTCAACATCTAGGTAGGGGAACCCCTCTGAAGGGCTTTGAAAGTAAGAGTCGGGATTATGAAATTAATTCTGGAGCGCATGATAGCCAGTGAAGAGACTGGCAGAGAGGATAGGTGTAAACTGATGGGAGAGGAACATAAGTTTTGCAATAGTGTTCATGGTGGATTGAAGAGGGACAAGATCGGTGAGTGAGTGACTAGCTAAGACAGGGTTAGAGAGATAATGAGAGCATAGAGAAGAGCCTTGGTGGCATAGTGTTTTATGAAGGGACAAATGCGGACAATGTTTTTAAGATGGAGACAGCAGTTTTTTGAGACAAACTGAATGAGAAGTCAGAGTCAAGGGTGACACCAAGGCAGTGAGGGGACCATTAACATTAAAGGAAACTGATGAGGGAATGTTAGCATTGGAGGGAGGGAATACTCACAACTAATACTTGTTTATAATCTTTATTTCAAAGCATGGCTTTCACTGTCAGGTAGTCTTGTTCCTCCCGCCTTTTGGTCTTGACCTGCAAAATAACTAAAAAGTTTAAAATGCCAATTTTGGCAAATTACACATAAAATATTTAGGATATAGTAAACATATCCGCTCCACATGATGCTATACATCCATCAACTATGACATGTTCTCATATAAAAATCATTGTTTAAATAACTAATTTTTATTCATTTATTCAAAATCACAACTTGTGTGATAATTAAATGTTTAATGAATAACTATTAAATTATTTTTGAGCGCACTAAACATATGTGAATATTTATTTTCTCACGCTATGATTACGCACCTTAAGAAGAAATTCTGGAAGTGTTTCAAAAAAAGAGGATGTTTTGCCATGTATGCTAGTATAGCTCAAGGCATTTTCGAAGCCACAGAGTCAAAATCCCAGGAGTTACCTTAATTGTGATTGAAATTAAATGAATGGGAAAAAATAACTATACTGTGTTTATACATTAAATGTTTGCTTTTACAACCTCAATGTAGAGGCTGTTAACTGTCAGCAAACAATAATAAAGATATTTTAAATCTAGCGTGGACCAGCATACCTGCTGTCCTTTAAGCTTTATTCTAATACTATGGATCTAAACATTTGTAAGACAACCATACAAACCTTTATTACTAATATGAAAATGAATCAATGAGAACTTTTCCATTAATAAGCGACATAGATTATCATTGAGGAATTTCTGCTAAATACCTAGAACCCCACCACCCCAAGCTTTTGTTGAGTGCCACTCTTCATGTATACCGTATTTGCTTGATTATAAGACGAGGTTTTTTTCAGAGTAAATGCTCTGGTCTGACTATGAGACTAAGATGAGACTAAGATCCAGATTCCCTGCAGCGCTGCAGGGAATAATCGAGCAAAACGGTATATCCTGTTTTGGATCTTAATGGCTATTTCTTGAAACATCTTAATGAAAGTGTGAAACTAGTGTGCACTTATGTTATGGAGCAAGTTTACGCAAAACCTTAGCCAGTAGTATGTTAACAAAAGACCTCTCATTACACATCTCAATATTATGAAGGTCCAGCTTCAGTGAGCTGTTGAAGGGAGAGGCATGATCGCTAATGTATAGGTAAACTATTGAGTGTCCTTACACATTGAATTATACATTACACAGGGCCACCTCAGCCCTTTAGCTAGTGTTGGCCCTTTATAATGAATAGTGAAATAGTAGGGGTTAAAGCAACATTCCCTTTAGTGAATAAACCCAATGTGTATGCTCAGTAGTAAGATAAGGACTGGATTCAAAGAGTTTTATTCTGTACAAAGAAGCCATGGGGCCCCTAGGATGTGGGGGGCGCCTGTAGCACAGGGACTACAGGGGCTTATGCCCCTCCCTACCTACTGTCACATACTTACATGACTGGGTATTATTGGACTTGTGTTTAGACCTACAATATGCTTTAGATTTTTGCCCTCAGGATTTCTGCACTAACAAACTGTGAAAGACCTTTGGCCCTTCTCTGACTATGATTCTCCATCTTCCCCTAGCCCGGTATGCAGCAACAGGCAGCTACAGGCGGCTGCAGAGTACCTTAAAGATCTGTAGTGGGTAGAAACCCTTTGATCTGCTTCAGTGCTGTGGTTTGAGACTCCTTACAAGCCAAACCATTACAACTAACTGAACAAATGCAACTGCTTACTTCAGATGTTTTCGACTGGATAAGAAAAAAACAGCACATACATTATTATATAATATATTATATTTATTATATAATTTTATTCAAATGTATTTCTCCAGAAATACCAGAACCAGCACCCTGGTCCTTCACAAGATTTGTGGGACATGGAGTAGTAGAGGGCTCTCAGTCCCCATCCTGTAGTAGACGTACTTTATTTGTAGTAACCTCGACCTGTGCTGCTTGTGAGCTCTGGATTAATGTGAGGGACTGTCAGACACTAGCACAGAGGAGCCAGCTCTACAGCAGGTATACTGTATATATTACTTGATTAATTCCGTACAGAGGCTGCCCTCTCTCCCATTGTCCATTTGCACCCAGGCAGGATGGGTGAGAGGGCTTAAGGTCACAGTATATGCTCTGATTTGCTGTTTAGTCTTATTCTTCTTCCCTTCCTTCACTGAGCTACTGTTACTTTCTTCCATGTTACATGGACTTGTGTACCCAGTCAGAGGCTGGCAGGGACTTGTATCTTGCCAGTGAGAGGACTTCAGCCCTCAGACAATAAGAAAGTGAATTGAAATGCAAAGGCTGGCATCAGTTCCGGGTCTTAGTGCTTAGTTTTTTTGCACCTATAAAATGTATTGTTATGATATGAACAGGGCAGTCTTGACTGGGAATTATTTTCCACTTGCCAACAGTTCTGTCCAACATCACAACAGATTGGGACATCATTTGCTACAGTGCAGTGCCTATTTTAGAGTGAAACATGGTTTGTACACGCGCAATGGCCAGTCCTTAGATTATATGGGAATCCAACATATAATAAGAACAGAGTATTAAATCATAAAAGAATGTAGGGGAATCTGCAACTATTTCACATTATGTTTTACTTGCGTTGATGTTGAAAAAAATAAAAAAAGATAAACAGAGATACATTAACTAGGATTCATTAACTGAGATTACAATTATCTGAGATTACAATGTTTCCATTGTAATTTAGCTCTATCTTCGGCATTGAATCCAGCCCAATATCATCTGATATCTAGCATGCTTTTGCTGTCACTGACTGGCATTGTGAATTAATACCTACAATATATATATATTTTACTGGCATTTTTTGTTTTTAGGACCATACTTTTTCCTAAACAATATCCTGTTCTATTGTCACGCTGATATATAGGATCTCTTATACCTAATTATTATAAACATTTAATCAGATTTCTCCAAAACAGTAATATAAATTCACTCGGTGTTGATCAATTTAAAGAATTCTAAAGAACAACACACATCTAAGCATTTTGCTTCACAGCTTACATGAAATCGATTAACTGGATAATGTTAAATAGAAAGCTTTCAAACTATTGCCATGGCTGTTGGTGATCTTGAATGCTAAACCTAATTACTTTGAAAGATGAAAAATGTTACTGCTAACTCTGCATTAATGTCACTATACTAATTTATAAATAAAGCAGTGTATTGTGTTTTATACACATTTTTTATATCACAAATCAAGCACTGCAACAGAGAAAGCTACTTAGTGAAATAAATCTTGAAAAATCAATTGGCTCATCTATCTTTAATATCAGATAAGTAACTGGAATAAAAAAAACTATACTCGGTTTTAAAATGTATTAAATATGTCATTTTCTGTAAAATTTCACTATTTTGGAATTTTGTCATATGAAAAATATGTCATCTCTCTTTTAGTCCACTGTATTATGTTAAATATGAACTTCATAATATTCCATGTAATGTATCACTATTTTGCTGTAACACATTTGACAGAGTCTTATTACCTCCCCCTTCAAATATTCTTTCTTCTTTGTCTGCTATAGGAAAGTAGGGATAGAAATTCTTAATTCCACAGGAAATGTTGTTTCTTCATAATAACTGAGTAAGCAGGTGCGTTTATATATTAAACAATAATATAATCACAGTCTAATACAGGTTGAATAAAGAGTCCACTGAGTCAAACACACTGCTTCCACTTTACCTCAAAGTAAGTAAACTTGAATGAAGCTACAATTTGATGTCATCACATCTGTGGTAGGTTACCATTGTACGCAATCTGAGTTATCAACAAAAGGGCATAGCAGACACACAAGTACAGAAATTGAGCCACTTACTTCACTGACAGTTTTGTCTTCGCATTTACAAAATATACAGTATACAGTATATACACATACATATACTATATAACGAAAACTAAACTACAAGGACAAAAGTATTGGGACACACTTAATTATTTAATTTAGGTGTTTAAATCTGCATTTACAAACATTGAAAAAATGGGTTTTTCGGAATAGGATGCCCCCTTTGTAATAAGTCAGTTTGTCAAAGTTCATCCCTGCTAGATATTCCATGGTCATTATTATAGTGGTATGATTGGAATGTGGAATAATTTAGGAACAGCAGCTACTCACAAAGCAGAAGACCATGTAAAGTCACAGAGCAGGGCCCTTGAGTGCTGGGACGCTTGTTGTGTAAAAGTTGCCAATGTTCTGATGATTCCATAGCTGAAGAGTTTCAAACTTCCATTGGCATTAATATAAACACAAAAACTGTGCAGCGCAATCTTCATGGAATAGGTTTCCATGGGTGAGCAGCTGCAGGCAAGCCTCACATCACCAAGTACAATGCCAAGCATTAGATCGAGTGGTGTAAAGCACACCACCACTGGACTCTGGAGTAGTGAAAAGGTTTTCTGTGGAGTGATGAATCACACTTCTCTGGCAGTCCGAAGGGCGAGTTTGGCGGATGCCCTGTGAACATTAACTGCCTGACTGCATTGTGCCAACTGTAAAGTTTGGTGGAGGAGAGATAATGGTATGGGGCTGTTTTTCAGGGGTTGGGGTAGGCCCGTTACTTCCAGTGCTTCAGGATACCAAGACATTTTGAACAGTGCTATGCATCCAACTTTGTATGAACAGTTTGGGAAAGGCCGTTTTCTATTCCAGCATGACTGTGCCCTAGTTCACAAAGCAAGGTCCACAAAGACATGGTTGGATGAGATGGATGTGGAAGAACTTGACGTGCACGCACAGATCCCTGACCTCAAATCCATCGAATACCTTTGGGATGAACTAGAATGGAGATTGTTAGCCAGGCCTTATCGTCCAACATCAGTGCCTGAGCTCACAAATGCTCTACTGGAAGAATAGGCAACAATTCCCACAAAACCCTCCAAAATCTTGCCGAAAGTCTTCCCAGAATACTAGGTATATTTTAAAATGCATAAAAGTTCCTGTTGGTGTAATGGTCAGGTGTCCCAATTATTTTGTTCATATAGTATATGTGGACATTCTTCCTAATTACTGACCGATTTCAGCTACACCCATTACTAACATCGGCATGCCATCTTCAGACGAACATTGGCAACAGAATGGGTCATGCTGAAGAGCTTGTGACTCTAAACGTCGTAAGATGCCATCTTTACTAGATTTGGGTACTGCCCTTCATTGGTTGATGCCAGAGGAGTTCCCTGATGGCCTCCAATAGAGTCGCTCTTATGGACCTTAAACTCCTGACACCGAAACTTGGCCTGGGGAGGCTCGAAATGTTAAAGGTCCATAAGAGCTGCCCTTTATTGGTTGATGCCAGAGGAGTTCCTTGCCGGCGACCAATAGTGTCGCTCTTACCGACCTTTAGGCCTGAGGAGGTTCCAGGAGTTAAAGGTCCCTGCTGGGTACAAGTCTAATCAAGTCAGTTTGCAAAATTTCTACCATATTAGATCTACCCCTGGCCAATGTAAGTGCTATTATTGTGAAGTGGATATATATATATATATATATATATATATATATATATATATATAATTTTTTTTTTCATACTTCACAATATCTTGCTGGTAAAAATGTAATATAAGGTGTTCATGAAGGAAATTTTTTACCTTCTTTAAAAACATTTGGTAAATGGATTTTCTGTATGATTACAGGAAGCACATGCCAAGTATTTAAATAAGGGAACATTATATTTGAGTCTGGTGAGAACAGAACATATTACAAAAGACACAAACCAATGTGAGGCAGGATGCCCAGTATTAGGATAAATAATACACTTTCAATCATCTCTTAGCCATGATGCAGTGTATCAGCCTAATAGAAAATGTTGCAACTCGTCTCAGAAGGGAAGGAATGTTGCTTTCACATTCTCTGAAGTATGACATCTGCTTTTCTTGATTTTACTCCAAGTGACAAAACATAGAAGATTCACATATTTTTAATTACCAAATTCATTATGTCTACTATTACTTGGCAAGCTCCGTGGTATAGAAGTAATTAACCTTTGGAGAATTCAGGAACTTTTTAGTTTAAAAGTCCTCTCCCATTAGAGGGCTGATAATATCTTACCTCAGACACACAGAGGTTCTAGAATTACACTGTTTAAAGTGCATTTTTTTTTAAATTGTAATAGATAACATAACAAATTGTACAGTGACAACAAGAGTAATCGCAAGCAGTGTAAAATACATAATAAACCTCTATCTTATCCTTCTTATACCTCTTCGGCACCTGTTTTTTTATTCCTGAAGGAGCAGAGGTTTCTTTGCTCATTTTTACCATATGGTTGTGAAACCATGATTCCCATTTTTTGCAGATTTTATGTACCCAAACAAATTAGAGGTGGTTTTGTTAGTGGTGTAACAAAAATGTCAGGGGCTTCCTGCAAGGTTTAGGATGGGGGACCCCAGGCTCTATTGGAAGAGAGAAAAATTCTTATGTGTGTCAGCACTGATAACATTATTGCCGATTTTGTGTGTTGCCATTTTTAAAGTTGTTGTTAATTTTCACTCTACCCTGATGTAATAGCACTACAGAAGTTTCCCCAAGTTTCCTCTGGATAAAGCATTAGCTGTAATAGTCTGCATTTACCCTATCCAATGTTTGCCATAAACATACTGAAAAGTCAAGTTGTTAGTCGACTTAAGGGTTAACTTGACTACTATCTGTTGGATGCTGCAATTATGAAAAGCAATTCATATTTTCAAGATGATTGTGAGTAAATGTATCCGATTTTTGGGACTTACAGTCTAAATTAACTTGCAACTTGAATGCCCATCAGTTCAATTTACTAACCCCCAACCCAACATGTTTCCTTCTAACCTATGGAGGCTGGTGAGCACCACCACTCTTTCACCATGCATGGCGAATTGGTACATACTGTAATTTATGTGATCTGACCACACTTTAGAAACACTGGGCTAGACAGCTGTGAAAATGGTAAGTGTATTATGAAATTAAATCACTACCAAAGTCACATTTACTAGTTTTTGCCACATCCTTGATAGATGGTTCTGGAAAGATATTGAGCTATAATATGCCAGATGTGATTTTTCAGGTAGATACATGGAGCAGACCTTACTATTGAAGTGTGTTGTCCATGATTCAGTGAGTTTTTGATCATACCTAAAAATGATTGCTTCATTAATTTGAAGAGCGCGTGAACCTTAAAACATTGCTTTCCTATTGATGTATTTTATTTAGCTGACAGGTCATGAATTATAGATCAATATCTGATGAATGATCTGATTTGGATTTTTTTGCAAAGAATAGTTACAATTAGTTTGCACATGATGGAGTAGGAGTTTCCTAGATAGATGTCCAATGTTAATAAAATACTAGTGCTATGACTTAACATACACTGACAATTTTTGACAAACAGGTAGTATAAAGGGTAGTATTATAAAACTGAACAATCTAAAATAACAATACATACATGTACCCCTTTGAGCATTTTCCATGTGAGAGAAACTTACAAATATATTTTTATGGACACATTAAGCTACTCATATGTACCTAGTTTAAGGCAAACCCTGCATTCCATCACACAATATTATAGTACACCCCCCAAAAAAACATTCCTCAGATATGTTAAAACAAATAGTAAAATTAAAGAAAATGCAAGTGACATTTTTTGAGTTGTAAGGAGACAATTACGCAATGCAAGGTTTGCAAAAAAGCATAGTTAAAATACTATTGATATGGAAGTCTATATACATGTTTTTATTTATATGGGGACATCTCTTTATTAGTGTATATGATCCATATCTGTGTATTTGTGTATGCATGTACATAGATATGAACCATATGCACTCATACAAAGATATCCCCATAAAAATGAAAACATGCATTTTGTTCATATCTGTATAGATGTGTATGCATGTACGTACCTTGTGTGTCTATGTATGCCAGTGTAACCAGGGGTGAGCCCAGAATTAGTGGTGTCTGGGTGCAGTATTTCTTTGGAGCAGTCCCCAGTAAATAACACATACTAACATGCAAACTCACTTTTACACCATACACATGCTCACTCTAATAACATACATTTACGCATACACACATACACTCTCCCTCATCCCCTCTCCCAGGGGCCACAAACCCTAGACTCAACAATGCCCTGACACACTAACCCTGACCATAAATCTCTCTCACCGTCTCCCTTTCTTCCTCCTCCCATTTTGCCTCACTTTTCCTCCTTTTCCTCTCTCCCCCTTGCATTTTTGGTGCAGCTCTGCTGCTACTACCTCAAGGTCACATGATGTCCCTGCTGGGCTGGGTTACATGTCTCTGCTGGGCTGTTCTGTCACTCAGACACTTGGGCGTGCCCCTGAGTGCAAGATGCTGGTATCTCTCCCTGGCACATCCTGGCACATGGAGGCATATGCATGTAACCACACCTTGCCGCCAGGGGTATAGGTAGGTTGCCATCTTAAGTTGATGATCTGCGTAAACCTTCTAACCCATGTAAATGTGCCACGTTTCGAATAAGGATGGTGGCCAATTTTAGGGCAGAGGGTAACTTGGAAATGCACCATCTTTAAGAAGTATAGTAATGTTGCAGTTGGAGGGTGGAAGGTCAGCCATGAAGGGTACTTGAAGGGGTTGAAGTAGTCTGCAAGGAATGGGCTTGAGGTGTCTTCATAGTAGTACACACTTGATATGCAGTGACACCTTTCAAAGAGTATGCCACCAGAAATTCCTAGAATGTAGGGTTAGTGTACAAGTGATTCCCAGATTGTCTGCAATTCTGGTAGCATGATTCACAGATCGGACCTCCAATCTCCTCCTTATTGGCACAAATAATTTCCTAGATCAAAGATCACACTGTGGTGTGGTTGAAGCCAAATTAATATGGTCCATAAGGAGAGAAAGCAAGGAGGAAATTACTAAGCCAAAAATGTGACCAGAGGGAACAACTAGTTTGTCTTTACAGTACATTCTCTCTGTAACAGTAAACGTGAGGCAGAGCATCAGATTTTAAAGTTTTAGTACCAAATGGTTATATAAGAGATTATATAATTGAAATGTTACAATATCTCTGTTTTCATATTTTTGCTCAGGGTCATAATATGGACTGGACCCTGGGCAAGCATTTGCTTGGGGCCCCCACACTCCCCAGCACCCAATCACACTCTCTACTCCAATACAAAAAAAAACTAAAGTATTTGCCGCACTGACTCTGCAGATTAGGAGGAGACTGTCACAGTGAGTACAGTGACCCTAGCTTGACTGTGCGTAATAATGTGGGTCAGGCAAGTAACCTGAAACAGATTGCTAGTTGCGAGCCCCCTCCAGTTTAGACAATTTGTCCCCTCCTTCACTGTGCCATACCTCTCTTTTCTTCCCAATCTAGCTTCGGTTTAGATCGAATAAACAACACATTGAAACACACCATTGCAGGTATAGATTAACTAAATAATAAATACAAACCCTGCCTTTTAGGTGATTAAAATTAAAATCCAGATTCTTTTTATATCATTTCTTTCTCTTTATCTCTAACTTTTCTCCCTACTTCTTCCTTTTGAACTTTCTCTCTCCCCCCTCTATTTGGTCTCCCTTTCTCATTATCTCTCCTTTACTTTTTCTTCATCTCTCGTCTCTATATTTCCCATTTCTTTTTATCTCTTTTTTGTTCTCTTTTTCTTCCCACCCTTTGCCTTTATTTCCCCATTTATCTCCCCTTTCTGTTTATCTCCCCTTCTCTTTTTTGTCTCTCCCTTTTTCTTCAACCCCCTTTTATCATTATCTCTTTTTCTTTATCTCATCTCTCCCATTTCTCTTCATATCTCCTCTTTTTTTTTAATAAATCCCTTATACCATTACAAATACATTAATGCTCACACACATATACACAATCATACTCACACAAACTCACAGTTGCCGATCTTCCCAGGAGTAGATGTCCCAGACAATGCAATACTCAGAGAATTAAAAAAAAAACCCAATAGTTATATCTCAGACTCTATAGGCCTCAGCATGTTAAATGTTAAAGTTCATGACAAAATGTCTCCACAACTATGTGATCAAATAATAAAGTCATACAGTAAACAATGACTTCAAGTTATTGTTGCTTAAGGTGGTTTTACAAGCTATTGAATCATAAGGTGTACTTAGTTTTTCCACACATGGCTTCTCCATTTTGGCTTTATTTTAGTTGGATAAGTCATGCCACAGTGTAATATGTCATGAGTTGTTGTTCATCTGAGGTTGTATTTACCTAATATTTAGATCCGATAAGGAACAGATGATTGTTATTATGTCCTAATATGTAAAAATATAGAATTCAAAGAGGGTGTACTTTATTTTTCACATGGCTGTATATAAATAAAATGCATTATATTAGACAAAATCAAATAAAATGTACATCTTAAAATATATCCCTATACATTCTTTACTGTACAAGCGTGCATGTCAAATGCCTAATTCTGTACAATTTCATAAACTTACCCAAAACCATTAACGGGACCAGACCAATACTATACTGCGTGACACATGAATAATGTAGGGCTTGATTACCTGCCATAGACTACATTAAATTACAGGTCACCGGACAACTATGCAGACCCTTTTTCCTACATTTATTTTCCATTTTTTTCCTAGAGAACATTTATTTTATTTGAAAACATAACATGATAATGATACACCAGATCCATATCAGCCCAATATTTTACAGCAGTTAATAAAAATAGGTAGCTGTTAGATGGAACACTGAGCAGTTTAAACCAATGTCTTAACTTAAGGGCATCTTCCTCTGAGCACAGTTTCATTTCGCTCAATAAATTATTCCATCCTGTTCACAAAACACAAATTACGTGCACTATTAGCATGTTCTGAGGCAACTTTCAAGACGGCAAGTGTTTTTTAATGTCTTGTGTGGTACTTTGGGGGCTTTAATAGCTATTTGACAAGAGATTAAAGGCAGAAATATGGCATTTTATTAAAGCAAATATATTAGTATGCCTGCCATGATAAAATGAGTCAGTTTTCCTCATACACAAAAGTTTCTGTTGAGTGATACCTCAGAAATCCCTCCAGGGCTCCTTATTATTCACTTTGTTCAATAGAAAGCAAAGGAAAATGCTCTCCAATTTTCAAAGAGTATTGCCTGGCCATTCTTTACTGTCAAAATGAAGAAGAGCATAAAAGTTTAGTCAATAAAGTAATATGGAATGCTTAATATAAAAATTCAAAAATGAATGATTAACCATAAAGAGTGTACATGAGCTACTGCAGTGGAGAAAAAAAAATTAACATTCCCCCTGAAACCTATTAACACTGCTGGTATACAATATCATTTCATGAAAAATATTACCTTGCTCAATGCATTTTATGTGCATTTACCCTAAAACAATACATCATTATATATGTTTTTCTTTTACAAAGGTGAGCAAAGCAAAATCATTTTTTATTTCTGCATCTTTTCACAATCATCAACAGGTTTACTGTTCATGATATTAAACTTAAACTATTAAAAGTTTAAGATTAAGTAGCAATTCATATTGCCCTTAACACTGAAGCCTGCAAAACCTTATTATTTTAATGGCAGATTAGGGCTGTTTATTAGCAATGCATAAATAAATAGCGAAATAGGACAACATTGTTGTATGGTTCCTGTGAAAATGACAGGATTATCAATTAATCCTCAATTAAACTCAATGAAAAAAATGGCTATACATTACAATTTGGCACATAAATAATTTTGCATGGTAGGTACAATGTAGCAAGCAAACCCTGGCATTCAGAAGTAATACATACAAATATAGTGGTAGATAATCCATGCAAATATTCAATTTTAGTATCCTGATTAAAAGTGATGAAGGAAATTTGTATTGAAGGATTATACTATTCAAAATAGTAAGGACAACCAAAATCTCCTCCTGCAGTTTTCCATATACATTTTTCATAAAGCCCAATTGTATATAATATCAAAAACACATAATATATTCTCAAATATGTATGTTCATGCATTTATTTACAATATGCCATTTGTTATGTTTCAGAAGAATTTTGCATCATAAGTAGCACTATTTCATTCAAAACCTTAAGGCTACTGCATTCTAAACATCATCATTTGACTGCATGTTTAAAGACTTCAACGACACTTTTATATCCCTGCCTGTATATGTTATGGTACACTTTTCTGTATAATTTATTATCAAATAAAAGTCATGTTTTTGTAAAGCTGTTTTGCTATTATTATGAACCGAACAGTGCATTAATTTCATTGTTATCTCAGAAAATATTGGGATAAATGGATGTAGGCATACAAAATAAAAATACATATTGCATGTAAAGTCAGAAGCATCAGATGTATAACAGTATCTCTTTATTAAAGGAGTCTTTCATCTAAAATAATAATACAAAAATTGTGTTAAAAATGTGGAGAACCTTTAAAAAATACCACCAGTGTTGTGTGAAGCCACTTAACAATAGTGGCTTTAATTTAAACCCTCACTGCCAACAGATCCTGAAGTAGGGAGCATGTCTTGTTTATTGGGACTTCTGGCAGCAAAAAAAAAAAGTTGTATCGTTATGGAGCTACCCATTGAAAATATTTGAAGCATTGTGGATTCTAGGAGAACTGATCCTCCAAGTATCTCTTGGGCAATGCAGAATGCATTTTCTGGGGGGAATACTCAATAAAATGGCTGTGAGAATTTTTCTGTTTAAATCTCCCCGCTAAAGAAGGGTTGTGAGGATAAGGTAAGTGTTTGAATTACAGGTCTGCATTTCAGGATCTTGAATGATAGTTTTTTTGTGAGATGTGGAAATAATTCTTAGCAATGTTATCAATACAGCTACATTTCAATTTATCAAAATGCAATCGCATTCATACATATACCAAAAGATAGTTAATAAGTATTTCCACAATACATTTAAAAAGATGGCATAGTTTACGAGTTACAACACTATACATCTTTTTCTACTTATCACATGACACATTCTATGCTGCAAACATTTTTATGTTGGTTCATATAAATGACCTGAACTGATCACTTTTAACACCCCTTGTTTAATTTTGACATCTTTGTTTTAGGAACTGTTGCCAAGAATGCACAATCAATGTCAAATTATATACTATAGATCCCACAGCTTACAATTAAACCATCAATCAAAGTTAGAGGTTATTTTTGTAAGGTCTGCAAAAAATATGGGGTATAAGTGAATTTTTTTTTGTTTTCTTCTTCAAAGGCCACTTTAGCTACTAATTTAATCTGCCACTTAACACAATAGATTTTAAGCATTGTGGAAGCGCTTTGACTATATGAGGGTAAGAAACACGGTTAGGTCCTAGGGGAACTGATCCTCCAAGCCAGTCCCTTGGACAACGCAGAATGCATCTTTCTGGGAATTCCACAATAAAATGACTGTTATTTATCATTACAAACCTCTTTATCATTTAGTCAATAAAGGCATTCTCTCTCACCTTTTTCCACTGTGAGCACACAGAAATCTGTATTAGTCTCTCTTGGCCTGGAGGCAGGAGATGTCAAAAGTTAAATCATGATCTGCACTGGCTCTCTGGCTAAATTGTGTATGGAGTCCTGAGGCAAAAGAAAGGTGCACTTGCTCATTATTTGAAGCGGAAATATCCTTGCACTCACTAAGCCGTAATATAATACGCATAAACAAATTTGCATCTGAAGTTGTACTATACACATTTTTATTTCAAGTTCATCTTTGCTTTATGAAATACTACAAAATCATTCAATTATCGTTATTGAGGGCTATTTTGAACTCACTAGAGACCAAACATCAATGTCGTTTCATTGCATAAAGAGCTTTATCAAAGAAAACAAGCTATTTTTTTTGGTAATTTTTTATTCAATAAGTCTAGTTAACTTGCCCCAAATATTAGTCACAATTTCTGGCAAAACGATTCTTACCAAAATATATTATGTCTTCAATCTGACATCTATATAGAATTGTAACTGTACGAAATGAATACAAGTTTGAATGGTCCTGTCATTAACAAATCTGTGAATGGGCAGGTCTAAATTATGCTAGGGAATGTATAGGCATAATTAATACATACAGTCTAACCTCAAGTATTGGTGAGTTTTGCTCTTTGGTGAGTTGGCTTCATGTATACACACAATGCATTTGTGTTTCTACTAAAAGGATGGGATACAAATTGTGCAGTATGCATTCTGGCGTCTATGACAGAGCATTGTGGGTCCCAGAGCGCCAGAGGTGGTGTTGGTCACCACCATGGCTGTAGCTTTTATTTTTAGGTCAGCCAGTCATCTTTAAAGTTTGTGGGTTTTATGGGCAATTTTGTGCTTGTGGCTCACCAAAGGTCACCCCACCTCTTGGGTCTCCTATTGCTTCTCCCACATTGAATTACCCCTCTATCATAACATTCTTCCAAGAACTATGTCCTCCTCTTACTCTACTGTAAAGTCAACCATCATCCCAACTATTGAAACTGTAAAATTCAGATATTTCAATCTTCACCACGAGCTAAATATTTTGGCTGACAACAAATATATCCACTGAGATTATCAATTAATCTTGACTTAAATCAACTGCATACCTAATAATTAAACCATGAAGATAAAGAGATCTCTGGAGCCCTAAGCTGAAGGGGTTTACAAGACCCTGTCAGCATTAGGGAAGTGCCCCCTTCCTTCCTTTCTCCCTTCCATTGCCAAGCATAGTAATGGGCAAATTGCTAATTATTTCAGTGCCCGCTGGTTGACCCCTGCATTAGTGGTGATGGTGGAGGTGGCTTTGTGGGGGGGGGGTGTTTGAGGGGGAAAAATCCAGCCAAATAAGGACTGGTTACTTTATAAATAGGCTGACACCAGCTATTGCGTCTTTTTTTTACCATTTATCTGATGGAAGAAGATATGGTTTTTGGGATGGGTTGAGGACGCACTGTAGCAAATGGGCAGTGCAAGTGTTTTGTGAGGTAGAGAACAGAAGAATAGAAATGAAACATGAATTTGCAGTATACAAAATCCCCAGCTAAATGTGATTTCCTCTGAAGATGCTCAGCAGTACATAGTTTCAGATATGCATTATTTATTGAAAAGTCATAATTTTGAAAAGTATTAATTACATAATTGTAAGGATATTAAATTTACTTTAATTAACTGTAAATAATGACAAGGTACACCTTCCACCAGTGGCAGGCTGGCAGTGTAATTGAGGTTTAGACTTATTTTATGTATTATGTTTTACGCAAGTGCGCTGTTTTAGTGACATCTGGCTGTGCTCCTCCTGGCATGCCTTTCATAAGGTCCGATAGGATGCCTAATATTCTTGAATATAAATAGTCCCGTGCATTTTTAATAATGGCATTAAGAATAACCTTAATATAAATGTTTCCCACATTTTTTTCCATTTTAATATGTACATTTTTACTCTTAATGTACTTAAAATTGATATTTAACGATTGATAAAAAGCTTCACTGAGCTGTGTTAAGCCACAGAGCTTCAGTAAGGTAGTGTGTTTGTAATGTCCACAACATGTGTGATAAATCATCATGGATCTGTCTTACAATTTACCTTTGTCTATGTCACAAAAGACATGCTTATATTGTTCAAAAATATGTAACTTATTTATTTCCACGTCTATTGTAAGAGTACAAGTAACTGACTATATATATATAGTGACCGATCTTTGCCGCCCTGGTATGTCTGTTAGTAAAGATGCCAGGTCTCTAGGAAGAGGATATGTTAGACACAAAGAAGGTTGATTATCTTTGTATCATAGTTGTTTCAGGGCACTAATGAATCCTTCATGTTTTCGTTCTTTTTTTCTCTGCTATCTACAGATCTGTTTTGCTGGGGAGGACAAGAAAGACTCATAAAGATGACATGTTTGCTCTCCAGCTCCCCGATGGGGCTTCTATGTATTACCTGGATCTAATTATCTCATCTCCAGTTGACAGAGAGGTTTCCATGGAGCGCTTTCCATCACCAAGAACCTTACCCAGGCTTCCAATGTTTTAAATTGTTTAAAAACACCAGGGAGATTACATTGTGCAACCTATATCATAGCCTGTCTAATGACTTGATATATTTTTGGACCTTCTGCTCATTGGATGAACAAACCAGAGCAAATCATCTACTGACCTCAAAGCATTTATAAACTGTGGAACATTATATTCTCATCAGAGCCATAGGACCAGTAAACTATAGCTTTTCTGCAGTGAAACATGGTTTTGGTTATGCACTGTGTTCCTAGGGATGTACCAAAACAATAATACATCATTCCAGACACACGTCGCCTTCTTTATTGAAAGGCAAAACAAAGAGTTGAGGACAAAAATCATTACTTCTTTAGCAATTTTCCACAAAATGCTTTTGTTTTATACTTGACACACAGAAGGGACAATGCTTGCAGTGAAAATGATGTATAGCGTTGTGACAAATGTAATTTTCTTTATAAAGCAAGAACCATAAGGATGCACTTCAAGAAGTTGTTTTGCTTTCATATTCACTTTCCAAAAAATGGTTTTAACATGTTAATCTGCGTCTTTGTGACATGGAAGTCTTTGTGTAAGCAATTCCTAGATGTTCCCGTAATATTGTGGCTAGTTTCTCATTTAGAAATATTTGTAACTGGAACCCTGAAAGTTGGTTCACTACATTTTATTTTAAATTAGATTGAACAGTATTTATCATTAACATGCTATTTGTTGCACATATCTTTGCTTTGTGATACATGCAAAAATGTTTAGTTTTCCATAGCTCAAAGCCCATGGGTGGTGGGCGCGGATCCCGCGACTAAGTCCCATATCGATTTTCTCACCTTCAGGTGGGGGACACGGAGCCCAGGTGGGTTGCTGGATCTCCTCGTGCCAGTCGGCGGGACCTTCCTCGTATAAGACATTTCTCCCTGTGTCCCAAACTAATTTAGAATAAGTACCCACTCCCACTAATCAATATATATAGTATAATAAAGTTAGGGGGGCAATGTTTTTTAACAAAACAAAACCTTAGTAGAGCTTACAACTTGATCTAGATAAGAAAGGGAGAAGGATTGAAGACGACTTTTAATATCAGGTTCCCAGGAGTATTTAGTGACACCATTTGGGCTGTATACCAGTTTTGCTCTTCCACATCCTTATTTTTCCAAATTCCTCCCTGAACATGAATCTGACATCACAGATGTTTGGCAACATTTATGACAGGATCAATTATTCACTATTGGTTGAGAAGTATGAGTTCAAATATGAGTTCAATCTGGAAGGGATTCTCTGCTGTAAGCATCGGACCACATCCTGATGGAACAAAACACATTTTCCTCATTTAGTAACTTGTAGTATAACTAAAATAAAACAAACACAAAATTACATAAATAATTTAACAGACAATATGTTACTATGGCATCTTTAGGGGTAAAAGTAACAGTTACAAGAAAGATCCCTTTGGCATACAAAGACCCCAACAGAAACAAAAAAATGAAAATTAGATTTAAAAAAAAATATAAAGAAAGAAAGAATCCCTCAACATCCTGTAAGCCACCCTAGCTTCCAAATCCTTACAGTAATAGAGTAATGGATAGACACTCATCCATTGGGAGAAAGGACTTTCATTGGTAAATAGTCGGGTTTTCCTCCTAGTTTTTACATCCTGGTGGACAAAGAGTAATCAAAGATTCAATCTCAGGGGAAAATGGTCTGCCGTTGACAAAGAAAGTACTTCTGCTTACAGGTGGTCCAATCTTTGGTGCTTGCCAATCCAGATGCATTTACAAACAAATATCTTTCAATCACTAAATAAATCTAGAATTGAAAAGATTTAGTAGCCTTATTTTTACTTAATGGTTTTAATTAACAACATTATTGTTATTCATATTTATATACATATATAGCCACTTCATTTCCCTTTTCATTTTTTTTTTTAGCAAATATAGCATTTGAATTCTTATTGTTTTTTGGCACAACATATACAATTTATGTATTTGCTGCTCATTGGCATCATACACAGAGTTTATGTATTTACAGCTCATTGGCAGCATATAAAGTTTATGGCAGGCAGAGCCATCAATTCCATATATGGTCACTTTTAATGTCATTGTTAAATATTTTCACTCTTCTTTTGTACATTTAGTGCATACAAGCACAATTTTAATGGACTGATATTCTTTTTTTACAGCAAAAACATATCCTTTCCACACGTATCATCAGCAGAACAATTAATCTGTAGTAGAAAGCATAGTTTTTATGTGGCAAGGAAATACGGTATGTTCTTTCTAAAACTGCAATATTTTGATATGCCAAATTCCAAAATAACAATGTACAATTCTAACAGCCAATGTGTTTTTTTGTGTATCCTACATGGATACTGTTCTCATTGTGCATATACTGTGCCTTTTATCTTTCAGTAATTAATCTTGCTTTTTCTTTGCCGTATTCTCATGTCATGTCTTGCTACATTTTCCTCCAAACAGAAATTAACCTTAAGTGGAAACATTTTAATCCTCCATCACCCATTATATATTGTGATTGCCAGTTGTAGAAAGCAGATACTCAAGGAAACAGTACATTTCCTAAAGCAAATTTTTACCTATGACATACTTATAAAAGTCACAACACCAATAATGAAATATAAAATGTACATTCCAAAACAGTTACCCCCAAGAATGTCCTGAAAACCCCCCTTGAAAACTTTACAATGAAAAGAAAACCATGTGTTCCCAGGAAAAGGGTATATTGTCCATAGTTTCTTTAGAGTTGGACCAAAAGAACCATACTAATATCATCAAAATACAATTGTTATAAATTTATATATATATTAAAGTAACACCATGTTACCGTGATTAATTATTTAAAATCTTAATACCACCTTCTTTACATCTTGCTGTATTTTAAGAAAATGTAAAAATATTATTTTAAACCTTTATAAATCAATACATTCTAAAACAATCTTTATTTGTCCACAATACAGAAATCATATTTACCCTTCTTAGTGTGCAAGCAAACAGAGCTATTTATCCAGGGACACAGGTGACTAAACTTATAAAAATCACTACAAGACAAGATGTATTAGAACCTGGCACCGGATGACAAATACTTGCGAGGTGCACCAAGAAGAGATGTATTGATTTTTAAATGATTAATAAGGAGAATATAATTGTATTTCATTAAGATGGATGGGATTTCATTTAGCCCGTCTTCTCTTTTTTCCACTTCAGATGCGAAAGAAAATCAAGCCATCATCAGTGGCACATCGTGTTAGCCTTCCATGGCAACAAGGTCATTGATTGAGTAAAAGTACTTTTGGAAAGGCTGGCTATTTCTTAATGGGGATTACTTGTTTCTAGTGCAGCCAAGGTGGTTGAGGAACCACTCCAGGTTTCATATAATTGCTTAGAGAGCCACAGGAGACTTTCTACATGTTTTATTAAAGTCATTTACACTTACTTGGGTTTACTGTGTTTCCTTTATACCTACTTACAAATATTACAAGAACTATGTAATGATGTAGTACAAGTCCTGTAACTAACTCTCTATGAAAGGTTATTCAAATTTGGACCCAGGGGTCCCACTTGGATAGGTGGGAGCACAAGGGGGTCACATAACACAATGTTAACTGAACCTGTGGTAAAAGATGTAAAAGTGTCTGAGGCATAGAAGTGTGAAGGTGTGGGATGATAGAGTGTGTGTATGTATAAGAGTGAGCTGCGCAAGTGTGATGATAAAGTGAGGATGTTTTTATCTGAATGTGTATTGGTGTGAGTTTGTGTATGTTTGACTATATGTGTGTAAGTGTGTCTGTGTGCATGTGTGAGTGGGTATGTGTCTGAATGTGCATTAGTGTGAGTGTGTAAGTGTGTGTATGAGTGTGCATTTGTGTGAATCTGTATGTGTAACAATGTATTGCTGTATGTATTAGTGTGTGCATATGTGATATATTTAGGTTTTGTGCTGCCCTAGGCCTAATCTTCATTTGCCTCACCCCTTCCTGCCCAGTCCGCAACTTTTCCTGTTTATGATCCACCCCTTCCTCTGTAAACTCCACCAATGCATTAATTTATGCCATCTTTGTCCCCAAACAGCCTAACACTATAATTTTTTCCCCCAAACAGCTTCTCAGTACCACCTTTGTGCCCTAACAACTTGTCTCTGCCATCTTTGTTCTCAAACAGCTTAACAGTCTCATCTGTGTCCCCAAACAGCTTGCCTATGCCATTTCTGTCCCTAAACAGCTTGCTAGTGCCACCTTTGTCCCCTAACAGCTTACTAGTGCCATCTTTTTCCAGATACAACTTGTCTCTGTCATCTTTGTCCTCAAACAGCTTAACAGTGCCATCTTTAGTCCACAAACAGCTTAACAGTGCAATATTTGTCCCCAGCAGCTTCCCAGTGCTATCTTTGTCCACAAACAGCTTACCAGTTTACAATGCTAAACTGTCTGTGCCTCTATCCCTCCACGTAACAACATCTTGCTGTACTGCCCATGAAGATTATTGAGCTGGTGGGCTCAATTCTTCTTCGGGTGGGTAAGGGCATCTGAGTGGCAGTTGCCTGTAATTTTATTTTTAAACCTCTATAAACCATTAAACCTCCATCCCACTGGGAACAGGATTGGGAGTGAGGGGGAAGCATATCTGGGGGTCCATGCCTCCCTTCAGGCATGTTAAATTAAATTTAAGACCCATCCCCATCACCAGGCGACGGAGGAGAAGGAGGTAAAAATGGGCATATACCCACAAGAGTTATTTAATTATTCCTTATATTTATATAAACATTATTTTTTTATACTTTGGGATACAACACATACAGGTTTCAGGCAACTCATAAACAGGCAGATTTGCCAATTTTTTCTACTTAATTTGAGTATAGATAATGTTTGGGTTTTTTTTGTGAGTTGGGTCTAGTGAATTTGTGAGGTGGGCTTTTATTCAATTTTGAAAGTTTGCTGCTGAAAATCTGCATTTTCCCCATCTCATAAACACTCACACCTAAGTGAAGACACCTATTTGTGAGGTCTGACCATAAATATGAAAAGTGGAAAAACTTCTCTTTCTCTGCAATTCTGTCAGCAATATTCTGGCCTCTTAGAGTATTTCTACAAGAGGGTGGGGCCATGGCGCAGCCAAAAAAATGCATGTTTGCGTTAGTACCTGGATAACAGAGCTGATACCGGGAGAAGAAAGTAGACATAAAAACACGAAAATGCAAAAGAAGAAGAACTGTGGAAATAGAGACAGCGGCAGAGAAGGTAGAGAGACACTGAGAGTGAATGAATGAATGAATGAGTGTGTGAGAGGGAGTGTGAGAGAGAGCATGAGAGCAATGAAATGCAATCGGAACTTTGGAGCTCTTTGTTTAGTTTTCCTTTGTTTCTTGGGGGTCCCTCCACATTTTCGGAGATTCTTACTAATTAATGAAATTGGCAAGTGTCATTAAGACTCTAATAAACAGTTAAAAAAAAGATTTGATATAGGTGTCAAGGAAAAAAACATATGAGTGTTTGAGACACTCCAGGGGTTTAACACAGCCTTCAACCGAACTGAAAGAATTATCAGGCAATCACAGCTAATTTCATATAGCCTCACTTTGAGTCTGTGCATTGCAAAAAGAAAAGGTTGAAGCGGCCAATCAGTATCAGGAATGTGCACCCATTGAGGTAAATTCAGAGCATGTCCAGCGCATATGCATAGTGAGGTCTTGTTAGATTCCCCCACAACGTTCACTGTGCTACATTAGAGCTGATTGGTGTTAAGTATTTCATATGTAAATATATGTGCTTGGCTAAACACATCTGTGTGGAAAATATTTGTGGCGGGCAAAAAGGGAAATGCATATGGAGGTGTGGATTCTGCCGAATACCCCCATTAATTTACAAGGAGGTCAACATGTATATTTAACAGGACCTTCAGCTAGCATATGTATTTAAGTGCATATCATAGCTGGAATGACCCTATAAACATTAGCAGTGTTTTTATGTGTAAAATGCATGTTAGTGTTCAGAATCTCACATTACATAATCTATGAAATAGTCTGAAATTAAATACTATTATGTTATTTAATGTTGCATAATTTTGATCAGCCAGTATGCCACTTTCCAGTATAAAACAGTTCTCTCCATGCTCTCCAGAAATCTGTAGCATTAGCTATTTGTGATATTAAAATGATGGTATTTTTGTAACTTGTGTTATTTCACAAGTCACTCTTTATTATGTAATTTTAGTGGATTGCCACAGAAGCCCGGATGCTTTACAATTAAATTATGTTATGTTGAGGAAGCGGAATTGTGCTTTTGGTTTGCCCATTGTGGTTCCAACAAAAGGACACAAACATTCTAAGAAATCTATTTAAAAGTCGATTTTTAGTTTGGAAACAATTGTACAGTACAGATATTTAAGGTAAGGAGCCGCAACATGATTTCAATGAGGACTTTACAATTATTCATTAATAAGCTTTGATAAATAAGATCATTATTTTATTATTCTGTGATTACCAATGAAAGGCAGGGCAGGACTGGGACTGAAAAGCAGCCCTGGAAAAATTTGGAGACCAGCCCCATATAGTTTATCTCACGGTGAAGCTCTTATACCCACACGCACCCCTTATACACACCCGAGTCACACTATGTGCCATTCTTTTTATCTCATTATTTGTATTAAAATGCCAGAAAGCAAAAGTGTTAAAAGGCCCTAATAAATTAAATACATTACACAGAATGGGATCAAAACATTTACTACTGCGAACATTTTTAGATGAAAAAGTTCCATTTTATTCAGTGGAACAAAACACTGATCACATTATTCTTCACGATATTCTGGTAAGAAACTTTTATTTCTTTATTAATTCATGTAGACTATTTTTTTCCATATTTAATAAAAGCTATGATTGAGACATGTTTGGTTTTTATTTCCCTTCATTTGACAACCTACCCCCGAGTTATGCACCTCTGCCCCCAGGCTTGCCACTCTGCCCCCTGATATGCCTTCTAACCCCCTATATGCCACTCTGCCTCCAGAAATGCCTTATACCCCCTATATGCCACTCTGTCCCATGATATGCCTTCTAACCCCCTATATGCCACAATGCCATATAGGGGATTAAAAGGCATATCATGGGACAGAGTGGCATATAGTGGGTATAAGGCATTCCTGGAGGCAGAGTGGCATGAAGGGGGTTAAAAGGCATATCATGGGGCACTCTGCCTCCAGAAAAGCCTTATGCCCCCCTATATGCCACTCTGCCTCCCTGATATGCTTTATACCCTCCTATATGCCACTCTGCCCCATAATATGCCTTTTAATCCCCTATATGCCACTCTGCCTCCAGAAATGCCTTTTACTCCCTATGTCACTCTGCCTCCAGAAATGCCTTATACCCCCCATATGCCACTCTGCCTCCCTGACATGCCCCAACCCTCCTATATGCCCCTCTGCCCCGTGATATGCCTTTTAACCCCCTTTTTGCCACTCCACCTCCAGATATGCCTTTTGACCCCCTATATGTCACTCTGCATCCAGAAATGCCTTATACCCCTATATGCCACTCTGTCCCATGATATGCCTTCTAACCCCCTATATGCCACTCTGCCATATAGGGGGTTAAAAGGCATATCATGGGACAGAGTGGCATATAGGGGGGTATAAGGCATTTCTGGAGGCAGAATGGCATAAAGGGGGTTAAAAGGCATATCATGGGGCACTCTGCCTACAGAAAAGCCTTATGCCCCCTATATGCCACTCTGCCTCCCCAATATGCTTTATACCCTCCTATATACCCCTCTGCCCCATGACATCCCTTTTAACTCCCGTTATGCCACTCTGCCTCCAGATATGCTGTTGACCCCCTATATGTCACTCTGCATCCAGAAATGCCTTATACCCCTATATGCCACTCTGGCATATAGGGGGTTAAAAGGCATATCATGGGACAGAGTGGCATATAGGGGGTATAAGGCATTTCTGGAGGCAGAGTGGCATGAAGGGGGTTAAAAGGCATATCATGGGGCACTCTGCCTCCAGAAAAGCCTTATGCCCCCTATATGCCACTCTGCCTCCCCGATATGCTTTATACCCTCCTATATGCTCCTCTGCCCCATGATATACCTTTTAACCCCCTTTATGCCACTCTGCCTCCAGATATGCCTTTTGACCCCCTATATGTCACTCTGCATCCAGAAATGCCTTATACCCCTATATGCAACTCTGGCATATAGGGGGTTAAAAGGCATATCATGGGACAGAGTGGCATATAGGGGGATATAAGGCATTTCTGGAGGCAGAGTGGCATATAGGGGGACACACTTACATACACACACATGCCGATTTTTTTTGTTTTTAACAAATACAAAAAACATTATACAGTACAAAAAATACATTATTTTACTCACCTTCTACTTCTCTTGACTTCCTGGTAGCTGCACACTGTTCTCTTCTCTATGCTGACAGGATGCCACTGACCTGACATCCGGTGCTGCAGCAGTGCGAGGGGGCGGAGCTTCCACCTCACGCGGCTCCCATCACTATGCAGCCATCAGACTGCCGAGAATGTAATCTAAACGGCCGATGCGTGCTGATGCCGCCGGCCGGAGCTACTTTAACACTTTTTTTTTTTTATTTATATGGTAAGCTGGATCGGCTTGCCATATAAAGTAAAAAAAAAAGTATTAAAGCAGAGCCGGGCGGCGGCGGCGGCGGCGGCATCAGCACGCATCGGCCGTTCAGATTACATTCCCAGCAATCTGATGGCCGCATAGTGATGGGAGCAGCGTGAGGGGTGAAAGGTCAGTGCGAGGGGGCGGAGCTTTCACCCCTCACACTGCTCCCATCAGTAGACGGCCATCGCACACGGCTGCTGGGTGCTGATGCCGGCCGGGCATTAGCCGCAGCGGCTGCTTTGATTAGTTTTCGGGCAGCCTGGGGGGCAGCTCAGCGGCTGTCTTCATGGCCGCCCAGCCCACGGACCTTCCGGCCCACCGGGAAATTTCCCGGTATCCCGGTGGGCCAGTCCGGCCCTGATGAAAGGTAAAGTAAAAGTTACTGGAAATGTTGGAGATATGACAGTTGCAAACTCCAAAAAAATCACCACTAAAAATTAACATCAAACATTAAATTAACATTCCATAATTGGGTGTGTTAAATATTTATACCATCATTTAATTTTAACGATTAACATTACTTTGAAGCCCTTTGCCAAGATCACTGGAAAATTTGCATGTGTGTATCACTTCATCAATGCATTGGAAGTATTTGCAGAAACAAAGCCTGTACGCAAAGTCATAGTTAAATATATTGTAGTCTAATGTAACTTTAACAACAAATACCCATTTCAAGTTCAAATCATGCTTTGTAATCCTATCTGAGAACTTTAGAAAAAGAGCGGACCCTATGACTCTTGAAATATTAACTCTTTAATAGATCATTATAAAGATTGAATTGTAGTGACTCGCTAATGGTGGCAAACTTGTGGTTTTAATAATGGTCCTTATGAAAACCATTACTCTTCAGGGGGGTAACCAATTTCTGAATTAAATTAACTCTTTTCAAGCAGGGGTTTAAACATTGATAAGCCAGCAAGCAAAGCACAATCAGGACATATAGAAATCATTACATTATAGCAGAATGTAGACTATATCCAGAGTGTGTGAACCTGGGATTCAATCCATTCACACTGAGACCCTAATATGGATTAATAAAAACCTTAAAATTGAAGGTGATTCAAAACCCGTAGGTATATTTGTAATACATTATTAAAATCCAGTAAAAGTCACTTTTGGCTATAAAAAAGATTCTTGCTGATAAAGCAATGTGACAAGCCTGTTATTTCCCAACAAGTTCCAAAAAGTTTCTTTTGCAAGAAAAGCAGAGTCGTGCATAAAAAACCCCCCAATTAAATCAAATCAAATTCACTGAGAAAATAATTATATTTATCTTGCAATATACAGGGCCAACTTTGCCTTTCTCACTGGACGCAACTTACTGGACCAGATCCCTCAAAATACATAGTTAATTCTGTCAGATTAAATATTACATGTTATGTTATCTGTAACTCACCAGATAAACCCCTGCAGTGTATTTGGAATGCAAGTTATTTCATAATGCTTTATGGGCGTATGCCAACATCCATGACATAAAAAGATTGTGAATGTACGGTATATATGATTTTACTAATGCGTTTGTTAGTAATCTGGAAATTAATAAATATTTTAGCCGACCATACATAAGTATCTTTTAGCTTTTTATAATAGGCCAAGAGGTATATGCTCCTTACATTATACATGAGCATGGATGCCATGATGGGCAAAGATCCTCCTCCCATCCCTACCTTACCCATACCCTTTAATGAAAACACATACTATTTGTTGCTAACTTTTAATGGTCCAATAAGAAAGAGGCAGTCTGTACAAAATATTCTTATAAGTAGCACATTTAAGTTTAAAAGCTAACAAAAAAAGAATAGGTACAGAATCTGTCTATTTTCCTGAGGCGTCCATAGCAGCTGGTTAATGATACATGTATCATTATATTCTGAAGTAGTTTGAGGGCAAAAGCAGACTTGATTACACTACAGACAATCGTTTCACAATAATTCTGGGCTATTTTTCATTAGCCGTCTTCCCTTACAGCAATATAAAGGATCATTTTTTAAAATGAAAAAGAAAAAAAAAATAGTACACCTCTCATAGGTTCTCTTACAGTTGTAGATCTTTAATAATTCATCAAGTGGAACATCTTAAGTAGAATTTTGTTTTGCAAGGCAAAACAAATAGAAGAGAAATGGAAAATGTTGCTTTATATACCGTGTTAATGCAAATAATTGCTTCATTTTTTCTCTCGTTATTGTAACTTTATACACTGCACTTAAATCCCCTACTGGTGAGAGCTACTTTTCAGCACAACCAATGAAATGTTTGAAAGGGGTGTAAAACATGGAGGAAGACAGGTCTTTGTTTTTTTTTCACTTATTTGTAACCTCTTGAAATAATGCAATGAAAACTATTTATCTAGTGACAAATCACAAGAGGGGAGGCTGGCTGTTATTTTTTCAGTAAGGATATGTTAAATTACCTTGAGATTCTGGATAAATGTACTGATTATATTCTGTCAGTTAATAACACAGATAATGTACTTTTTGATATTATATGCAAACAATAAGAGCCAGGCTTAGAAGGATGCAAGAGTATATGGTATATATGATTGCTACAACACAGACAACATTTTATATTATGCAAAACATTCTAATTTATGTTCCAATGGCCACAGATGACCAGTTCTGGCATAACATTCTGTACTTGGCAATATCTGAGGTTATACCCAGTTGGTGGAATGTAACAATCAACATTCTCTGTCCATGTTCTATGATCAGCTTGCACATCTTAAGAAGAACTAGTTGTGGACAGGGTTTTGAGAAGTGTGCTCATGCCATCATGATCGCCATACATTACACCCATGTTGCCTTGGATCAACTTACTCTAGCAGTTCTACATGTTGCAAACATGCTATTTGAGCAGAACTAAGGGTGACACAGGTCAAATACCCTTCTGGAAATGTAGAAGTTAGACAGATTAGTGTGTTTTACTGCAACTACAGATTCAGCATTGGTACATATGCTGAGCAAAGAATGCTGCATAGTAGCCAGAATTGAGGTTACCTGGTACCTCTTGATATATAAGGTCGCCACTTTCCTGTCAGGAGATGGATGTCCCCCTGCTCTTAGTGAAATAATTGTCTGACAAATTAAGACTCCTTATGGTACTATGAATTCTGCTCCTATTCTTGTACACATTTATTGAAATCATCAACTGAAGAGTCATAAACTTTAAGGCTAGCCTGGGGCAGTGGGTCTGTTCCAAGCAGTAAATGTCAGGTCATATGCACAACAGCCACTGCTACGGTGTTTTTATAGATATTCCTTTCAATTCTAGGACAGTATGGGGTCTTTGTCCAGCTTAGACAGCTATGGGGGCTTTGTCCAGCTTAGACAGCTATGGGGGCTACAGTGAGAGCATTAGGTGACATATTGTTTGGCAGGGGGCCATCATATTGGCACATGCTATGAGCATTGCTCTCTGTATCAAGGTGGTTAAACACTATTTTTATTACCCAAGTCTGTTGGACTATATCTTGTTTTGATAACATGAGCAATTGGCTTTGCCTGCCTTATGAAGAAGCCATCCTTGAGTAAAAGAAGGCAGAAGTTTTGAACTTTACCCAGGAGAATGACATTTTATAAAAGACCTTCCAGCTTTTGTTAATAGAGTTTGTCACCATTGACCGGTTCAATATTAATGCTTTGAATTATGGAGATCCTTAAATGTTAATAATGCAATTTCATAGAATCTAATAATTCACAAAAAAGATAACCACACTGTAAATCATCCCATTTCATAAAAACATAAATGATTCTGGTTTTAGAAACATTTATCTGTGACAAGAACGCTTTGATAAAATGTTGGGTCTGATGGAGAATTTTCATGCCGAGAAATTAATTATATATTTATCGATCTATAATTTGCTGTATAATTAATCCTTGCAAAATAATTTGGCAATACGTTGAAATTGTGTGGTTTTTGCTAAATGTGTATAGTGGACTAACAGAGCCTCAATTAAATTAATAGGCTTGGAAAAAAATAAAATCCTAATAAGTAACATTTGTGGTATATTCAGTAAAAAGGGAGACTGCCGATGTCGCTCTCCTGCAGCGTGTGGCCGCAGCAGAGGAGGAAAGGGTAAGTGACCAGCGTCCATCGAGCATTTCTAAGGTTTGCTAAATGGCCAGTCTAGACATGGTTAAAGCAGTCTTTGTAAGCATGGGATGAAGAAATGGGAAAGAGCATTAGGACAGGGAATTGATTAGCTTTTGCTTGCCATTCCACAGGCTGCCACTGTTCCCAGCTTCCATGGGCTAAATATATCCAAAACTAAAATTACCCTGATTAAAAAAGATGGCTGCTAAGCTGATTGTTGGCCTTCTATTACCTTCCACAGTAGAAATCTCAGCTATTTAAGTGTATACACAAAACTTCCATTAAAGACGGAATCCCCGCATTTACACTTAAATGCACAGGCTTCCCCTTCAATGTAGAGAAAGCTGCTGATTGCTAACTAAATAAAATCCCTTTCTCCAGAATGCCTTCGACGTTTTGATTTAGTTTTACTGCCATGTAACATTTATGCAAAGTCATAGATATAGTTGTGGTCGACATCAATACCCGATGTACTTCTTTAATTTGTACTTAAGCTCTACCGAAAACAAACAGCAATGCCCTACACATTCTAAATTACTATATATATCTGCAACTAATTATAGAATAAAAAAAAAATGTGCACACGGCAGCGCTTTGTAAACAGAGAGCTGTGTACTGACATGTAATTTCAATAATATTTCCTTCAATATATGTTAAAGTTGAAGAAAATGCCTTGCGTATTTTGAGGTTAACCTCAAAGCTTGTTGGAATCAGGTTTTGACAGATTCCGGTAAGAGGAAATCCTTTTTTCCCCCAAACCATTTTAATGAAACATGTTTGCTAAGAATTTAGATTGATATAATGTGTCTATTGTTGTAGAAACATCCTGCATATTTTTGGACTTTGTTCTAGCGATTTACTGTTATGTTAATATGCTAAAACATTATACCGTATTTGCTCGATTATAAGACGAGGTTTTTCTCAGAGCAAATGCTCTGAAAAATACCCCTCGTCTTCTAATCGGGGTCGTCTTCTAATCAGACCTCAAATAGAGGTCTGATTAGGAGACTAAGATCCAGATCCCCCGCACCGCTGCAGGGGACCTGGATCCTCCTGTCTCACCCGACCCCCCCCCCCATACACACACTTACCGGTGCTTCCTGCTTTGTTGCCGGGGCAGCGGGTTGACGTCTACGCGATGCGCGTAGACAACGTCCGCTGCAGCCGGAAGGAGGTGTGGCTAGCAGCGGGGGTTGTCTGCGTCCGTCGCATAGACCTTCCCCGACTGTCAGAGTCGGGGAAAGTATACGCGACGGACGCATACAAACCCCCGCTGCTAGCCACACCTCCTTCCGGCTGCAGCAGAAGGCGACGTCAACCCGCTGCCCCGGCTGGAAGCACCGGTAAGAGAGGGGGGAGAGCGGGGGAAGGGGGGTGAGAGAGAGAGGGGGGGGAGAGAGGGGGTGAGAGAGAGAGAGAGAGAGAGAGAGAGAGGAGAGAGAGAGAGAGAGAGTGTGTTAGTTAAATGGGGTTATAGGGTGTGTGTGTGTTAAATGGGGGCATAGGGCATTTCTGGAGTGGCGTTAAGGGGGCATTTAATAGAGCACTCTGCCTCCTGAAATGCCTTATACCTCCCTATATGCCACTCTGCCCCATAATATGCCTTTTAACCCCCTAAATGGCAGAGTGGCATATAGGGGTATAAGGCATTTCTGGAGGCAGAGTGCTCTATACAATGCCTTTTAACTCCCTTAATGCCACTCTGCCTCCTGAAATGCCTTATACCTCCCTATGTGCCACTCTGCCCCATAATATGCATTTTAACCCCCTAAATGCCAGAATGGGATATAGGGGTATAAGGCATTTCTGGAGGCAGAGTGGCACATAGGGGGTCAAAAGGCATACCATGGGGCACAGTGGCATATAGAGGGTTAAGAGGCATATCATGGGCCACAGTGCCATATTGGAGTGGCAAGCCTGGGGGCAGATGTGCGTAACTGGGGGACAGTTTGGAAAATACAAGAAATAAAAACAAAAGAAATCTTTTTCTCAATCATAGCTTTTATTAAAAAAAAGAGTTTACATGAATTAACATTTACTGGTAAAACTTTTTTCCTTTGGGGTCGTCTTATATTCAGGCTTTTTCTTTTTTTCCTAAGTTAATATTCAGATTTTGGGGGGTCGTCTTATAATCGAGCAAATACGGTACTTGGTGGTTGCGATTTTATATATAGCGATGTGAATGAACTGCAGTGAATAATTAAGACCTTGTAAAGGCAGCACACGGTTTCTCCATGTAACCTTCCAGTTGTTAAGGAATAAGTACAATGTAGGTGTATTAAACAATAACATCCTATATAAACGGGAAATTAATTACACCTAGAGGAAGCTATAAAATATGCAATTGCTGTAAGTTCACCATTGCCAATGGTTTTTTTTTGTCCTAAAAAGAACTGCCATGATTTCTTATTTTGGCTATTTTTTATTTTCAGTACATTGAAATTTACTGGGCTGCTCTTAGGGCTTATATAGTAAAGCTGGCCTACACGGAGGTCAACATTGCATATTGTTAACATTGATAAGATATTGCATAAAGGCACCTCTACATCTTCTCTATGCATTTAGTCTAAGAATGACCAAGTATCGTGGCCTATGGTTACCTTGGGTCTTTTCCTGTCTTCTCGTCTGTCTCCTGGTGTGCTTACCTTTGACTATTCCAGTGTGTACAAGTCTTTGCCAGCCTATCCAATGTACTCTAGTTCATGTACTTGTCTACCCTGGGTCTAAATATGTTGCTGCCAAGCCATGGTAGTCCCTTAGTATTTGAAGGATTAAGAGAAGAGTAGCATGATTATTGTAGGTGAAGACAATCCACTAGCTGGGGCCTAGGTGCCAGTGAGACTGCAATTTCACTATGCTTCTCCAGTCCCAGGATAATGGATTCTAGTTGGATTTATTACATTGGAGGCATATCTGTGGCCTCCACCTCTGACAATACTACAGGTGGACTTTGTGGCTTTGAATAGAATTTCTCAGGATTTATAGGAACACATTTTCAGGTTTCTATAGTTTATGGCAAAGACACTTTTCCTTTCCTTTTAGTTAGTTCAGATATACTGTAACTCATCATTGCTAAGAAGTCAATGATTGCCAATCTATTATGATGCCTACATATTTTTAACCATTATAGTTTGCCTAAAATATGTTGTTGAAATCAATGATCTAAGCAAGATCTATGTGTACCTATACAAAATACTTTGGCGACATTATTTATTGCAGTTGATATCTGGCTATGTGATGAAACCTGAATTATAATGCATTGGATCAAGCATGGCAACATCTCTGATATAATAAACAATCAAGAAAAATTATATATACAAAATAATCTTGCTGTAAACGAGTATTTTACTAAAATATCAATTGAAATAACATTCCTGCAGACTAACATACATTTTTATACAGCATCTGAAACTACATGGTAAAAAAACTGATGCATTACTTTTTATTTACATTTTCTCAGAACATGAACTTTATCTGGATCTTTCTGGTGCATCCTAGTGATCTTCTGATAAATTCTATCTCTTGAAATAAACAGGCATGGTCAACCTCAAAGTATTATGTAGCTAACTGCAAATACATTCAAGAAACATCATAAAAGCTTGAAGATCATACTGGCATGACTTACCTCGGTAAAGTCATTAAATTAATCTTTCTTTCCTAAAATTATTTTGAATTACGTATATAACTTCTTGTCTCTTTTATACAAGTTCCAAAAAAAGCACAATGAAGTAACATAATCTAGAATTTATAAGACAAGGCATGGTTTGCTACAAGTGCTTTACAAGTTGCTCTTGACCGTAGTCAAATATATATAAATAATCCAGTGACATTTTGGGAATTTTTTTAATTAGTGGTTTACAATATTTTTTAATTTTCACAGATCAAACAGGTAACATTTTTGTGTATGTAATCCTTTATGTTACTTCACTTTAAAACCAAATAAGTTATTAGGCCACACATGAGTCAACACAGCATAGTCAAGATAATTCTCTGCACCAGAAAAAAAAATATTAAAATAGCACTCTAATAAAGCTGATTCTATTAAAAACATGCATCTCACATCATTCATTGTACTGAAGTGTTTTGCAGGAATTCAAACCTTGTTAATCTTTTGAAATTGCTGTTACCTGGGGTGAGATATTCTTTATTCCATATTTAAACCTTAAAGGGGGAATTGTACAACACATCAGTTATATTATAATCTAATTGCTATCCTTCTGGAACAGATTGTGTGTCAAAAGGATAGAGACATCAAAAGCATTGAAAAGACTAACCCATATTCCTCTGAATAGAGTTTTAAATATTCCAAAGATTCAAATGCAGAATAATTATTTAAACAGAAATTGTCACCTTCACTTTTTTCAGCATAATAAATTATTTATTCATTAAAACAAATTATAGTTTTTTTTTTTTTAAGGAATTGTATTGTTTAGTGATATTAGATTTAAGTGTTGGGAACTTGATTTGTGGCAATATGTGGCAAAACTAACATACAATACTCTTTTGTTCCCAAATAGCCCTTTCCCTTTGAGGATGGGGAATCATAGATCTTGGCAACAGAAGTCTAAACATACAGGATGGACATTTAATCCACATATTTGTAGTGTAACATAATTACATTGGTAAAGTTAGTGTACTGAACTGTGAAATGAATGATTTGGACATGTAAAAAGTAAAAGATTTGCTTTAAATAGGCACTAATGAGACTAGTTATGATAATATTACTTTTAAGGTAATGTCCTTTTAGAAGTGGTTGGGATGTTAAGCACACTCAGGTAATGTATGTTTTTCTCATTTCATTTATGTATTGTTTTTATATTGTGTACATTTTACACCTGTGCAACAGCTTTGCCTTGTCTGTTCATCATGAAACCATTCTGTTAAAGCATGTGAAAATGACATACAGGGCTATGAATAGAATTAATATTTTAGAGCTTCATGATCCAAGGAGAAATCTGATTGCCTTTTGGAGTCAAGAAGGAATTTTTCCCCCTTATGGCAGAATTCGAAGTAGCTTAATTAGTGTTTCTTTGCCTTATTTTGGATCAAGAGTAGGAAGGTTAGGTAGAAGGATTGAACTTGATGGACTTAGGTCTTTTTTCAACCTTATGTACTATGTGCTATGTATGTACTATGTACACCATGATGTGGTACCATGTGGGACCATGATGTGGTTGTGACACATACTGAGGGCGGACCAGCGGCATAACTAGAAACCACAGGGCCCCGGTGCGAAAAGGGCTCCACAACTTCCCCAAGCAACATGTCCCACAGTGCCATCTTTGCCTCCAAGTCAGCATGCAGGAAGTGGATGTCATGTCACTTCCAGCGCACTGGATCAGTCAGAAACAGTGTCGCCACCTAGCGGATTTATAGGGGCGTACAATTGGTTGCATGGCCCTATAGTGGTGGGCCGGGGGGCAGTTTTGACCCCTGCGACAGTGATTGTTATGGATAGGGTTAATGGCATATTGTACATCAACAACACTTTTTATTATTTGTCAAATTATGTATAAAGCTCCATCAAATATTTTAATTTGCTATATCAGGTCTCCTTAGAGTACATTGCAACAGCTTAACATGGATCTAATTGTGGTCCTTTTAATAAACATCAGCTTAAGAGTAATTATTCTGCCCTGTATCGGTATCCGGAGTTAAACAATTTACCAACATCATATCTGACCATAAAATATTGTGTACATTTTAAATATTGTGTTATGAAAGGGGAAGGAAAGAAAACGGAAAATTATTTGGTCAAGAATGTAGACAAGGTTATTAAAAGCTAAATGATATCACATCTGGTCACATATACTGTATCAACATAAAAACAGTTCTGGGCAAAATTATTGTTCCATAATTGCCAGGCAAAGGGGAAAACAATAGGATACTTCTGTTGACTACTTGGCTTTTAGTATTTTGTATCGGCTCATTTGGTGCCGAGTAATAATGGGTGACGTACAAAATTTACTTTTACATACATTTTTCCTACTTACATAACACATAGTGAAGTTAGATATATACGCATATTAGAAGGTTAAACAATTCAATTATCACAATTTATTTATCAATCAATTCTTATGGCTGAATTTATTACATTCATTATATACATTACCCCTTTGCCTTACTCCCTCCTTCTATTCTACTCCCTCCTGGAAGAGCAGGACACTCTTTTGTACCGGTGTGTCATAACCGGTATTAATGTTATTGTCAATTTCATAAATTGTAAGTTTTTTATGTTAATTTTATGTAAATTTTCACTCTCTTCTTATTGTAATAGTGCTACAGGATCTACTGGAGCTCTGTAGTATCTTTGGGTTGTTGTAACCTTGTTATAAGAAAGGTCATCTGAGTGTTTCCTGGAAGTCTAAACATCTGGGTTCCATTTTCTTTTAACTCTTTTCTTTGCTCAAAGGCAATAAACTTTGATTATTTTTTTGTTGGGACCTGACATACAAAACGTTATCTATATTGCTTGGATCAAATAAACCTCTAGTGCTTTGCTTCAACACCCTCTTATCTCTGTTACTTAAAATGTTAATTGAAGTTTCCTTCTATCTATAGTGGAAAGCTGTATTAATTGTTCAGCCAATAAACATAATGTTTTAAAGAAAGCATATAGCTTGATTACTTTACTGTGACGATTTATACACAGCGATACAGCCAACATAACATCCGAATATTTTAAATATTTCATTTCCAGAATATTTTGTTTTGTGCATGTTGAAATAAACATTATTGTGACTGTTATAGATGATGTTGCCATTTATAGAAGAAATTCTCATTACGTACTGCATGAGAAGTGCTAAGGATTTACATTATCCAATGATCCAACTATTTACATTAAATATTGTCTGTAAAATATAAAAGACCATTCATATTTTAACAGCAGATCATCATTAGTATAATCAAGTTTTAATTTATAATCACCTGTTTCAGAAATGTAGAAGCCCCACAATAACATATCAAATGTTCATTCCTAATCCAATGTGTGCATTGACTTTTTTTTCTTATTTTCTAAGTTTCTCCTTTATTACAGTAAAAGTACAGTTATCTATTACTGCAGTTCTTTGGGTCCCCAGAGAATCTAGTCAATATATTTGGTAATGACTTTTAGAAAGGAAAAGCAAACAAAGAATTTCTACCGTTTTGATAAATGCACATGTGAAGTCTCATTTGGATTTGGCTTGAAGAACTGTATTCTAGTTGCAGTAGAAACACATTTTCAAGGAGAAAATTCCATAGACCAGTATTATTAAGAATTTAGTCATTATTTGTAATACTTCTTTGGTTAGGGTTATAATTAATGTTTATAAATGTATATATTGTTTTTCAAAGCATATATATTCATGTAATGGATATTGAGTGGGGTATAGTATAATAAGCCTAAATAATTGGTTGATATAGAAATGTAATTTCAATTTCAATAACGTATGTACTAGGCTGTTTAACAGGAATTCCAGTTACTATAAATAATAGGAAAATGTGCATGAATGAACCCCATACTTATTTCTGTCAGGGTAGGCCTGACAAGAAGGCAAGAGAAACTTTGTAATATGTGAGTCGCAAATCGATCAACTTTCCTTTTCTGAAGTTTCAATTCCATATCTGAGTCAGATTTCTAGAAAACATACATGTATATGGCACTTTAGGACAATTTGCATGTTTCAAGACTCTAGTTCATTTTGGAAGCTTCCTTAGCAGAGCTATCACTGGGACTGGAGGCAATGACAAATCTAGGAAGCTCCACCATATGTGGTAGAATGTTCCTGTAGTCAGCAACTGAGTCTTAAGATCTCAGGTATAGAAATCTCTAACTGGATCCACATACCAATTACTTATCATCTAATATACATTTTTCCTTAATCATGATGCAAATTGTTATTTTTTTGTAAATTTGTTATTATGGTACCCAAGTGTTCTTTAGTAATCTCTTAGTTAAGAGCCATGTCCCGCTTCCTCATATAGGTGCATTTATCCTGTTTCTCCATCGCTCTCAATATATAATATATTTATCAGATGATCATGTGACGTGTGATCATGATCATGTAACAAGCAATTACTGAGCCTGTGTGCCTTATGTTGCCAAATAAAGTCCAGTATGTCAGTTGTCAAGTGGCACTCAATCTCATCATTGAGCCAGTTACCAATTTATTTTCTTTCCATAAGAAACCTTAAATAAAAGTATACAAACATACTAATATTATATATTTTCTATAAACATTACTAAAACAGCTGGGAGTCCTTCTTGACACCCTTTTTTTAAAACATATTTTCTGTTCAAATGAGCTTACAGTCTAAAAGAGGTTGGGAAAAGTGCCATTCGTTGTGACAGACCAACCATGCTCATAAAATATTTATCTATGTAAAGGTGGTAGCCTTTATTTAACAGGGACAAGAGGAGGTCCAATACTACTTTGTTGCTTCTGCCAAATGAGTCAGGATAACCTGGGGCTGGATTGCTTTTGTCCATTTAAAAAAAAAATTGACCCCACAAAATCCAAAAGGAAAACAAAGAGTAGAATAAATCCATTCAAAACAGTACTTTGGGAGGTAAAAACTTTTTGCAGCTAAATTCAATCATCATTATGATACAAACATGTTCCTATATCTCATATATAATATTAAAAAAAAATAATTTGTAAGCAGTTGCATAAACCATGTCACAATAAACTGGAGGATATTATTGTGTTTAATAACACATCAAAACAATGTGATAATTAAAAGAAGCAGGGAAGGTATCAACTTGGTCAAGTGGTAAATATCTCAACTGTGAAATTTACCTTAGGCGTAATTTTACTTTAACTGCATACGACAGGCAGAAGTGTTAGACAAGGCCATTCCTACGTGTGAAATTAGAGATGTCAGTTGCTAAAATAGTTATTTTTCATATGGCATCTTAAAGTTTTGCAGACTATTTTTTATTACTTGTACTCTACAAATGTAATTAACAGTTTAAAAGGATGAAATATTTAAGGTTTGTTATCCTTGGTTTACTTGAGGCCAGAAGCCTTTATCAATGAAGTGTAGATTTTCATGATTGACCCAGATAGGAATCTTCTCCGCTGCAGAGTCTTGAAATCATTAATTTAACCATACATTCCTATAATACGGCTCCCTTTTTGATGATGCTTTTTCCAACCAGAAAAACCTCTGAGAATGTTAGGGACAGTCCTCACCATAGCATGGAATTTTTCATGCTTGACGGTGCTTTCCTCTTGATCTGTTTCTTCTTTTCAAAGCAGGGGAGTGGGCAAAGACATTTTGCCCTTCACAAAGCTATTTCTCTGAATCGGGGCGCGCGCTACATAGCCTGCCATTGTGATGTTCCTGAGTACTGAAAAAGGAACTCTCCCCCAACCAGGGGTCAAATATTAAGGGCCCTGGCTGCCTCAGAGGAATATTAGCCATTTGGTTGAAAATGTGTTGCTAGAAAACAGAGATCTTACTTGTTAAAGCATTATTATATATTTATAGCACATACATTAAGCTATTCACAAACCTTCAGTGGTGCTTGCAGTTTGGATGGTCAGTTTAGTTAAAAAAGTGATCCAACTTAACAAATAAAAACTCCTCAAATGAGGCGAATTGAGCCTGAACTGTTTAAACTCGCAATAAAATAAAGAGACTAACCAACTTGACTGCCAGCTCGACTGCTAAACTTTACAGACAACTTGATTGTAGCCTGTTTAGCTCAGAAAGACTGTTCAAACACAACTGATCTGCTGATCTTGAAAAAGAAAAGAAAAAGTAAAAATAATAAAAATAAATGAAAAATACTAATGGAAATAAACATTTAAAAAAAGATTAAAAAGAAATAACTATACAGACATTTGTGGTGTCACCATTGTGACATTATTAGAGATAAGATACCTCTCATCAAAAAACTCTAAAAAGAAAAATAACAATACAGGAAATATAAAATAAAAAAAAAATAATAAAGCTTTTTAAAATAATAAAAAAATGTGTAATGTGTAAGGAGGTATCTTGGCCTTCCAAAATATAAATAATGCTATCTATGTGCAGTATTAATGTACTTGGCAGGCTTTTTGCTGAATATACATGTGTATTTTCCCAATTTCGCTCAATTTTGAACCCCTTAAGGACAACCCTTTGAAAACAATGCATTTTGAGCCCGTGCATGTACGGGCTTTGTCATTAAGGGGTTAATATATTATTCCTATTAAATAATGGACCATACATATAAATCTCGCATTATGTCCTTGAAAGCAATTATATAATTTCTGTGGTATATGAAAAGCAAAATCATAATTGAACAAACATATATTGAAAATCAAGGACAAGTATTAATGACCTTTTCCTAGAGAACACTAAAGCAATACTCACAATATCCATTACAAGTTTACTTCTTTCATATGTTTTTCAGTATTGATTAGTGTGAGTAAACAATGAAGGTGTGTAAGAAAGTTATTAATTTGATTTTCAAAAACCAACACATATAGAAAAACCTAACTGGCTTTGCACCTTTTTTTCATTTGCTAGTGAACTAATGCTGCATGCCATACATAATTACTTCCAATGTGTGTTTATTACCCCAAGCACTGCTAATTTTAAAATATGTATTAGGTTCTATATGATCACGACTTCTATTACAAGTGCGTTCAAACTGTTCTCTAGTTCATTAAGAAGGATTTATTTAAGAAACTAATAACACTTCTGGTGTAAACTATCTCCTCTTATATTCAGGACTGGATATCCTATTGCAGGCTGTATTTATTCTGTAGAATTCAAGAGCATGAAACATGCCTATAAAAGAACATTAAAGAGTCTGTCTACCCTAAAATCCAGTGCTTTTTGCTCATTTTCTGTTACCATCTGTTTATTTAACCTTTTTGCCATGTTTGATGTACCCCTCTAATTAGACATTATTTTTTTCAGCCACAGAAATATATTAAACTGAATTATTATTTTTATTGGTAATATGTAATAATAATGTTTTTTTGCAATTTTGCTCAGTATTTGTTTGTACACAGAAGGTGCCACAGTGGAACAATAATGACATTTGTATTCAGCAACAGTCCTTCATTACATTACAACCCACATACTGTAAATAGATTTTTATATTAAAGAGGGCCAACCTACATTGTATTTTTACAAACCACCAAGTGGTTTGGGAATGGCAAAATGTTTTTCTGTTAGAATTTTCTACTTCTTATGGTAGTTGTAACAGGTTTTAGAGCAGAGATATTTATAGTTTTTGTCACTTTCTTACTATTATTTATGGGTAGAGACAACAACCTTAGGCCTAACCCAAGGTAACCCACCCTGTCTGTTGTCCTTGCTGGGCAGTGTCTAGCATTCCATGTCTTATAGGCACAGTCTTCATATTGTATATGGGCCCTTTGGGGAGATCAGAGATCTATATTGTAACCGGCCCTCTGAGCAACAGCACAGCAGAAAGGCCCTCTGCTGTACTGAACTGCTGTAAGAATCGTCCTAGGCCAAAATACGTGGCTGGATAGAGACTTCCTTGGAGATCTTTTTTGGTATCTTGTGGTTGCTTGTGATCTCACTTAGGACTCTCTATAATGTTTTTTTTAAAATGTATATTAGTTTCCTTTTTTAAATTTTAAAACTTTTTTTTACCCCCCCCTCTGACCTTCCTTGTACACTGTGATTAGGATGCAGTGGTCCATAGGTCTACATTGCTGATCATAGCACTTGTGATCAGCCAGCAGGGGGTGCAATGGACAGTCCATCTTGAGTCTTTAGTTCTCTGCATATTCCTTCTAATGGTTTTAGAACTGACACATGCTGGAAGTGAATGTTCAATCACAAGCCAATGATCCTGGCTCCTACTGCCACATGGTCTTCAGATAGCCTGATCTTCCCTGCAGGAGGCATTGTGACACACAATTTGTGGACATATTAGTATGTCCATAGGGATGTTTATGGTTACATAATGTTGGCCGCATTTCTTTCGAATTGAAGATGGAGAGAGATGAATTTCATCAAATTCGAAGAGATTTTCCCCCCCAAAAAATGAACACGAATTTTCCACCGGCGCCCAAGTCTAATTTCTCCCTGTTAGGTTGCTTTTTGTTGTTGATTGTCTCAGGCAGGCTTTGTAATAATGGGCAAGAAGAAAGTCTGGGAATTAATTAGATAATATTGGTTTTGCCACTCCGATCTTTGCAACTGTTAGGTTTCACTAAATACAATAACATGCTCAAGATCACTAAATATCCTGAAAACAATACACAGATTGCCCCACAGAAATCACAAGCTGTGATGCACTGTGTGTTCTGACACCTTTCCATCACAACCAGCATTAACTTTTTTCATCAGTTTCAGCTACAGCTCATCTGTTGGATTTGACCATACGTGCCAGCCTTCTCCCCCGTCCACGGCTTTTCTGTCCCCTGGACCACTATAGATAGGTACTGACCACTGCAGACTGGAAATACCACACAAGAGCTGCAGTTTTGGAGATGCTCTGACCCAGTCATCTAGCCATTACAATTTAGCCCTTGTCAAAGTCGCTAATATCCTTACAGTTGCACATTTTTCCTGCTTCTAACACATCAACTTTGAGGACACTTGCTGCTTAATATATCCCCCCACTGACAGGTGCCATAATAACAAGATTATCAGTTTTATTATCTTTACCTGTCAGTGGTCATAATGTTATGGCTGATCGATGTATAACATTTATATAATATATGATCAACATATGCCATGGCATTAACAATATGAAAACCCATGGTAATTTGCCCTTTTATTTTAATTGTTTTTTTTTTTTTTTACTATACTCAACAGAGGAAAAAATACATTTTATCCAATAAAACAGTGTAGCATTACATTATTTGATAAGTGCTTCCTTATACACATAAAACAATGGCTCACTAGTATTTACAAAAAGGGAAATAGGTGAATTTCCTACATTGACTAATGTGTTGAATTTTTAAATATATCTTAGCCATATTTGGCTGTAATACCTTTCATTGGGTCAGCACCAAGACAAAACATCAGGAGTCCCTTTTTCAAATGCAACTGTCACATATCCAAAAGAACATCAGGTGATACTTACATCAAAGTTAATATAAACAAACTTCATGAGAAATTAAATGAATGTGCAATACCTGCAACAATCCAAATTCACTAAGTTAAAAAATTCATGTTTTTTAGCCTAATGTATCCGCTAGTCAGATTTGTAAAGTACATCTCTTGGTTGCATCTCCAGCAATCACAAGTGATTGTTTGTTAAACAGTTTATGTCCACGTTCTATCCAAGTCAAATAAAAACTCTTTCATATGCCACATACAAATTCTGTTAAAATTAAATAAACATTTTTAAAAATCAACTTTGATGTATGGTTCCTCTGACCCGTTTGATGTATCTTTTTGTCCCTCACAAATACTCTGCTAACTTTAATCTTGGATTTATGAGAGCTGTAAAACCTCCTAGAATGAGCCTTGTTATAGCAGAATGCTAAAAGCATTAGTTTTCCTCCCACTCCATTATTCAGATGAAAGGTATTGCTTGCCACAAAGTCTGAGACTCACATTTAGTAATTAGTAAGTTAGTTTAGCAATTTTGATAAATGTAATATTCTTAGGTAATATTTATAACAATAGGCAAACATTTAATTTTTTTGGGTATTAAACCATTATTAATATTATTTTATATATTTTGTTTATATACATCTCAGATAATTGGTACTATACAAATTACATATATATCAAAAATATGTCCTCTTCCAAAGGAATAATGAAGTGTCTTAAATGGAAAATCAAAAAGTACTTATTATACTGTAACTTTTACCAATGGCTAATATTATTTTTATTATCCATAATCCCATGGAAAATATTTTACACAGAAAATAGGAAGCAGCGGTTTGCACTGAAATTTACAGTTCATTTGTATAAAAAATTTCTACTTTTAAGTAAATAGGTACAATTGTCATCATGCCAATTACAATGTCTTCTGGGGAATAGTTTGCTAGTTTAGCCCATTCATATTCAGTAGAAGGTCTTGGCATGACTTACCTAAGTTCATTTATGAATAAAGTTTGGTTATTAATATGACACAAAGTAGCAGAAAAAAAGCTTTATAAAAATTGTATTTGAGTATTCAGCCCGAAAAGTGCTGCAACTAAACTTGAATAAAACTGCATAGATGTTCCATCACACTCATTTCTAATACATCATATGTGTTCTGTATTGCATGATATGATGTCTATTGGCATTTATGGCGTTTTAAGGGTCAACCCTTTCTTATTATTTTAAGTACAGGATTTTGCAGGTACATTCAAGATAAGTCAAGGGCCTCTTGTTTTCCTAAGTGTATTTACATGTGGGTGTCTTTCCAAAGTAAATGTAAGAGTAACTCCTCACCCCAGCTCTGTGAAACCACCTTGTCTCCACTCTTGCATATTACTGACCACTTCCTTTTGTACGGTTTATTTTTATTAGAAACCAGCATTTTCTTCAACTGTGCAGCCTGCTGGACAGACAGAGTGGGTGACTGTCCAATTACGTTTAATAGTTGTATTTTTCATTGGATGATCACTGTTTGGCTTGGAGTCGGTCTGAGGAACAGATGTAACATGAAACAGTATAATGTTTACTTCTTGTTTAACAGTTATGCAGAGCATGTTTAAATCCAAGGGGAAGAAAATAAACATTTTAAAAGAAGGTACCTGTATATACTTCATTCTCTAAGTTGACTCTTTGGGCTGCGTCCAAACTCTGAAAGGTCCAGCTTCTCAGATTTAAAAGTATTTTATGTGTAGTTTAAATAGTTTGGTACAACCTGTCAGCAATGAATAATGCACACGGTGGAAAAAAATACTATAAAAAGTAACTATTAATGAAAGGCATGGATGGTGAAATTCCTTACTAAATGTTGAACGTTTCGAAACTGACTACTTGAAATTCATCGTATTAAATAATATTTTTTTGCAGTATAAATATTATTATTACATTTGACAAGAAAAATGAAACAGAAATTGACAGTGCAAGTAAGTCATGAATGTTTGTTAGCACTTAGTCAGATGAGGTCCAAGATCTGGTCGGACACCCAATATAAGAAGCAATCTATCGACACAATATAGAGAAACATATTTATATTTAAAAATATGTATTAGGCTTATTTTAAATGATGATTTCTAGCACTTAAATGCCAAAACATAAAACTGTATTTGCATTGCTATAATACTGTAACCAAAGGGCAAATTAAATAAGATTTATTTAAAACTCTTACTGGTGAAATATTTTTGTTAGCCTTTTTTTTTTTCCAACAGTCAGTCTAACACTTAAACCACACATATTCAGTTTGAATAGCATGCTCTGAAATCAAGCAAAAAATTGCAATCTTTTGGCAATGCGGAGTTATATGTTTAATCTTGCAAAGTTTGTGATACATTTTTGATGTACTTTATGTGCTATGACATATTATTGACATAAGAAAAACAAAATGAATCACGAACCAGCACAATCGTTACTGTAAAACACTATGTCTTATTCCTGCTCACTTATCACAACCAGGAAATCCCCAACCCATAACATGTCCTGTAATCAAAGTGTATACAATTGCTCAATTGACATCAAGCATTACAAAAGTAAACAATGCAAAGTCATCTTTCTACACTGAATGAACTTACATCCATTAATGATAAGTAACAAGCTGTAGTCAGGACAATGTCACCAGGTACAACAGGTAAAGCAGGTGTAGCTACAGTCAGAGCTTCAGCGCTATGTGTGGGTAAAAGATCCCATTTGAGCCAGTGACTAAATGAGATAATTCCGACTTTTTAATTGTACGGGAAACTTTTATGCCTCCAAGTGTTATAAAGCATAGAAACATAGTACTATATAGTATATACGAATACAAATACATATGCTAATTATTATTATATGGACATTTTTACTAAATATTTGCCAATTGTGCTTAGGACATTTTGACAAGTGTGATGCTTTTCAATAAAAAAAAACAGTATTGGTTGGAATCTAGAAGTCTCCCATATCTATAAGTGGTGTACAGTATGACATTTGTGATTTTACAACACAGAAATAAGGACATCTAATCATAGCCTGATGCTCATCATGTGCATGATTAAGTTATCTGTCTGTATCTACTATCTTTCTACTATCTGTGTCTCTGATGTGTCTCTGATCCTTGAATTTTATATTATGGCCTCTTGTCTCAACATTTTTTATTATTTTAACTTTATTTTTCTCCTGCCTTACTCTTTCCTCCAACCTATACATGTTAATATATTTAGTTGTTCCTCATCAATTCTATCTACTCAATCATATGCCATTTTGTTTGCCCTTCTTTTGACTCTTCCAAAAATGTCTATATCCTTTTGTAGATTATCTTCACTATGGCATGCCATCATTTGGTCTGATAGAGGTCTGACTAGCGATCTGCACCAAGACTGCTTAAATTATATTTCATAGATTGCAGTGTTTTCCAACCAACATGCTACATGACCATAACTACAGCTAACAGCTAGAAAGACACGGAGATATACCTAATCCATTCCACCTAACAGGAGTTGGGATGACTAACCCTTCTAGTAGAAGATAACTGTACAATCTATAGACCTATATATATATCTATTATACAGTACATAGATGCGTGTGAAGAGAAATAAAAACATTTCATCCAATAATTAACCCAATGGTAGCCAGTAATACCATGTAGAAATCCCATGTTTTTAGTAATTCCTGGAACAATGCATGAATATTTTAGTCTTAAATCCTATGTTCCTCATAGAGATTGTTATCTTTATTTCAGGAAGTGTAGTAAATGAGCACAGGGCTCCACATCTGACACTAGTGACTAATAAACAAAGCACCATTATCATTACAATAGTAGAACCCAGTGTGTAATCAGTAGGAGAGCTATGCATTCATTTTTTTATTCCATTGGCTGCTTTTGATTGTCTACTAACTCCTCTTATCACATAACTAAGATATATATACCGTATTGTCTCGAATATAGGCCGCACCCGATTATAGGCTGCACCCTTAAAGTTTGGTGCTATTTTAAAGAAAAAATATTTTGAAAGAAAAAAATACACATTAGTGGAATAGAAAAACAGTAATTTACCTAATACCCAGGTATCTAATATGGAGTTAGTGAGCATATGGTATATACAGAAAACCAATAGCCATTTTAAGGTCCCCCCTTAATTTATACTGCACCTTAATTATGTATACACTCTGCCCCCCTGGGTTTTGCCACTCTGCCCCCCTAGATATGCCACTCTGCTCCCCATATATGCTTTATGTCCCCCATACATGCCACTCTGCTCCCCAGATATGCCACTCTGCACCTCCAGATATGCCACTCTCCCCCACCCAGATATTCCACTCTGCCCCCCCAGATATGCCACTCTGCTGCCTAGAAGTGTCTAGTGGGGCCGGTCGGTGGACATCTGTGCGATCTGCATAGACAACTTCCACTGCGGGCACTTCCACTGGGGCTTCTATGGTGGAGCATCGGAAGGTTATGTCACGCCGGTGCTCCACCATAGAACCCCAAGCGGAAGTGCCGGCAGCAGAGGTTGTCTACGCACATCGCGCAGAAGTCCACCGGCTGCCGGAGAGGATCCAGGTCCCCTGTAGTGCTGTGGGGGATCTGGATCCTAACCCTGCTACTTAGCCGCAGCAGGTCTAAATGAAAAAGAAAAAAAGAAAACACCCATCCAGCGCCCAGAACTGCATGTCCCGGGGCATCGGCGATACGAATTGCGCATCCCTGCGCTAAACCCTGATTATAGACCGCACCCCCACTTTAAAGACTTAAAGTGGGGGGGGAAAGTGCGGCCTATATTCGGGCAAATACGGTATATACAGTATATATATATATATATATATATATATATATTTATACTCACACATCAAAAATGTTCAATTTATCAGAATTGACTAGCTAATCTCCTCTAAAAACATTTGAATGTTTAACCAAACATATGCTCACCGCTAAACTAGATCAGTCGTGTAACGTATTTGTTTTTGTTGAGTTAAGTACCTGAAGTAAAGAGCTTTCTTATCTATATATAAAAACTATCAAACAACCATGCTACTTCCTCAAGACTTTATGCTGAATCAACATTTAGATTAGATTTCCATCAGGGAAGATAGCATCACTATTTTGTCCTTTCGTTTATTTAGGATTTTTTTCTTTTTTGCCTTGGCACACTCCCAGTAGCCAGATTGTAAAATTGAACTTGATATGTCTGACAGCTTCAGGGGAGGTGTGGTTTAGTGAGACACTACATTGTAAGGCCTTAGGAAATATTAATGTACTATTATAGCCCAATAAAGCATATCAATAAACAACATTTTAACATGACATTTTAATAAAACACTTAACAACATCAATGGTATACAATTTTTGGTGTGTATGTGAAATGTAAATTATATACAATTACATGTTAGCAAAATAGAAGTGCTATATCCTACTCAATAACTCTTAACAGTCAATGAAAACAGAAGTAGGGCTGGGGGAAAGGTCCCGTCTGAGCCAGTGACGAAATTGGAAAAATCTGGTGAAAATTGTTTTTGTCTCAAAAGGTAAGCAACACAGAAAATTTCACCAAAGAATTGTGTAAGTTGCGTTTACAAATGTGTCACAAATTGGAGGAAAAGTAATGCTTTTTGAGAATATTCTACCTTTATTTACCTTTAGTTTTTGTGAAAATTCTTCCCTATCTGTTTAGAAAATTAATACATTTACTTAAGATCAGGCTCATTGGATTTTTTTTTTACCCTAAGCTCTACATTCACATTAGAATAATAACAATAATGATACAGTTGATATCATAAAACCCATAACCATACAAACTGTTTAGTTTAAACGTGGATATACAATAACAATAGACTTAATCAGTATAACTGCAACCTTATGTTATTTTATTATTGTTTTATAACACATAATTAATGGCTCCATTAAGAAAAAGCTAAGATGATGGCTGCCATAGTACCTAATGTCCCTTGCCCATAACCCCAGGGTCAGAGAAGTAAACTGAATATTCAGAACCTACAAACAATACTACAACTCAAATAAATCTAAGCGTAATGATTTTTTCCCCCTGACAGCTAAATTCATTCTGAGTTTCGTATGTTTGTGTTAGCTCTTCGAGGACTCAAAGTACAGCCCATTATTTATACAATGTGGTTCAGTGGTTGATTATTATTAATTACTGTCCTAAATAGCAACTCCCCGCAGAACTTTGTATGAGGCAATTAGCTGTATAGAGTACTTGTAGCCTGAATGTTTTATAATATGACTTTAATAAATGGAACTACATATGAAAACATGTTATTGCATTTTCTAACTTATGTATTAATGAATATGTGATGCTTTCCTCTTGAAACCCTACAAGCTCATTTTTCTACTCAAGATTAATAGAGATAAAAGGGCCATTAATTAATTAACCTACGCTGTAACAAATCCACATTGTATTAACGTGGTAGATCGTTTCTGTATAATTATTTTAGAGGTATTTAATGTAATAATTCAGAGTATACAATGTTTGGGCATCTGTAAAAATCAAGTATAAAATACTTAAATGCTGTTGATTTATTTGTTTGACTTTACCGGTGGTGATTTATGAACATGTTGCAGGTACAAAGAGATGGGAAATACTAAATGGACAATCAGCAGCTCCTATTAAGATTAAAAAGTAAAATAAAGATTTAATGCCTGTAGGTCCATACAGCCACCATGGTAATAGTTACAGGGCCATCTTCAGCCTGGGACTGCAAATATATATAGCAAAAATCTGAGCTTTGGCTTAACTTAGTTTATGTTTCACACTTATTTTTTATTTTTTTATGGGCAGATGAGGTCTTGTCAACTACAACGTCCATGACATTTCCCAAAATGATGATGAGGTTCATGGTATTAGTGACACTGGGTGCCAGTGACTAGCTACGTCCCACATGGGGATAACCTCACCTCTTTGTGTTACTATCCCAGCCTCCATGCAGCGCTAGACCCACTCCCAGACAAAGCTCCAGGTGGACTTTTCCTGGGTATGGTCAAAAGGTGTCACCTTCTAATTATGGCATTTAGTCCTATCTCAGGTGTGTCTACACTGTCATATATTTTAAACTGGACTTTATTTGCAATCTACATATATGTAAAATTTTATGAAAAACGGTCCATTACTTTTGTTATTCAATGAGGTAAATATGGGATATTTTGTCATTTGTAAGGATTTTTTATTCATTATTATTATTATTATTATGTTTTATTTATATAGCATCACCAATTTACGCAGCAGTTCTTACAACCCATATATTCAAAGGGTATGACAAAATTAGGATTGACAAACTAAGGCAAATCGATACATTAGGTAGAGAGGGCTCTGTTCGCAAGGTTATCATATTTGCTTTAAAATATAATATAATGGTGTAGTGGTTATAATTTCATGAGTTGATTACCAAGAAACTGCAGTTTGGATTTTGTATGGAATATTCATAGGGCAAGATGTAGAGTCACATGAAACATGAGATCAAGGGTCAATTATTCAAATAACTAATTTGAAGAAGGGATTTCTATGTTACTTAAGCTTATGTTACTGTGCATCTTTGTTTAATGTCAAGAATGGCCCACTGATGAGCCTCTTTACAGAATATTTTTTTATCAAAAATATTAAAACATTTTCTTAGCGTTCATAAGATATATTTAAGAGAAATTAAAAAGTTATTATATAGGTTTTTCTTATACTTATTTGACAGCATAAAAGACTATGTAAAGATATAGGCTGAAAACAAAGAAAATTAATATAATAAATATCCTGAAACCTCTTGAGTCAAACTGACATTTGCTACCACATGAATAACAAAAACAGATCAGACACATATTTCTCTATTAAATACATATAAACTAAGGCTCCAGCTCATCCTAATACCCTTAAAGCTCTTAACCTTAAATTTATTTATTAAATACATATAAAAGTAATAAGCAAACAGCTCACCCATAATGCCCATATCTAATATTGTAGATATTTTTCTTACATTTTAGATTTATCAGTTTTCCAAGTGACGATTACAGAAATAGTCCAGCCTAAATAATGAGTAAAAAGTATAGCATTTTTTAATTCTAAAAAATGTAATTCTATTAAAACAATAAAACGCTTAATAAAAAACGTAATTAATCAACTGAATACTTAAATCCTGTTCAATATCAAAAAAAATATTATAAAGGGTGTTATGTAGAAAGATAAGTTCTAGCAATAAACAGTAAAAGTAGAGCAATAAGCAGGGGGATCATTAGTTGCTATGGTAACTGCCCCACATTTACTTCTTTGCACTATAACTCCTCTTTATACGGAGGCCCCCAGTGTCTCAAATTATGACTTTAATGCACTTTAATATGATTCAGGCTTATAAGAACTGTTAGAATTTTCAACATCATTGTTGGCTTACCTGATACTATTTTATAAACTTACATATTTACATACAAAATATAAATAACTAGTAGAGATCACATCTTTTTTTATAATGAATGATATATCTCACAAAACAGTTACCAGTGATGTTTATAAGGCAACCTTGTGCTATGTTTAGAAAAAGTCACAAGGAAAATTTACATATGTATCAGGCATAATATTAGATTGAATTTCACAAACTCTCAATCTTTTCTTTGACTCTGTATACAAATGATCTACAAAATCCCTTTATAAATCATACAATGTGGTAGAACAAAATTAATAGGCTTTCTCAGTTGAACTAAAATGACACTGAAATATCAGTCTTATTTTTTTTTAATATTAATCCATATTCCCAGCATTCCTGCACATCCCAAACCCCCCCCCCATTGAAAAGGAAATTCAGTGATGGTGAGATTTCACTGCTATAATTTTACCTCTGTTGTAGCATAGCTCCAGGGGCGAAGAACTGTGATCCATCTGTACGTTTTACTACTGGAATTTAGAACTTCATACATCTTCACTTCAATTATCACTGTCTGGTAAATCATATTAATATCGCCGTGCTAATCTTCACAGAAATGTTTCAGACAGCCTTCTAGAATTTGTCCTATTTGCTTGGATTTAGAAGGTTTTTTAGAGCGGTGTTACTTGAAGCAAGTGTATTCCAAAAAAATGGAACCAGCCATGCATATAATAAACAACCGACAGCTGATTGATTATTAAAGTACCACTATTAAACACCATTTTGTTTTAAACTATCTTAAATATATTTAAAAAATTTTAATACATCTAACTAGGTTCTACATGTTTTAAGTTGCAGTGGTAGTAGGTACAATACAAATTCTATCTAAAGTGACATATTGGTGTTTTTTCACTAAACAGAATGGCCGCGTGAATGGCAGAGCTGGCCTTGTTTAAGGCCTAATTCAAAGTGTGAGGAGACTTTGAAGAAATCTCACTGATTTAATTATGGATTATACACGGCCAACCAAGCTCTTACTGCAGCAGGAGCTTATTGGGAATGGGCGGTCAATAATGTTTAGGAGCTGAAACACAACTCTTCTGCAAACTCTCCGAAAAACACACTCTTTAGTGAGTAAACACCAATGGCTTTAACAACAAAGGAAACCATTTACCTATGGGTTAAGAAAATTGTTGATTCATTTAAGCAGATCAAAAATATTATCAAAACCACACAAGTGTCTGTGCACCCAAATAATAAGTGAGTAAATTATATGTGCAACACAAAAATAATATGTACAAAAATACCCTTCCAGTGAGAGTTCCCACACACAGTATCCAAAAGGTTCGTATATAAAAGGAAGAGAAAAAAGAAAGAAAGAAAATTATGGTGTAGTATATCAAAGTACGTTTTAAAAAAAACACTATTAAGCAGATCGGACCCTTACAATTTAAAGGGCATAAATATGCAAAGTAAGTGAACAGAAGAGAAATCTAAATCAAATCAATATTTGTTGTGACCACCCTTTGCCTTCAAAACAGCATGAATTCTTGTTACACTTGCATACATTTTTTAAGGAACGTTTTTTTAAACACTTGCTGTCATTTTAACCCCAGTTCCTGTGTTTTTTTTGAATAGTTGAGTCGCTTGGTTTTGTTTCCCTGTCGGAGGTATGAATTTGTGGGTGCTCAGGTTTGAGGCTGGTACGGTGCAGGAGTTAACCATCTATAGGTATGGTTACTTGTGGTGCACAGAGTTGTAAGTGCAGGACACTTCAGGGGCATTTGCCCCTGTGAATCGTACCGTCATGTGGCTACCACGCTAAGGGACGCCGGCAGTTCCAGCAGGGATATAGGTGGATACGCCCATACCAGCCGGTAACTTACTTGGTTATAATTGTTATGGTTTTTGTTTTGACGGTAATAAAGATGGTATTAAAGCTGTTTATTTACTTTGTCAAAATGTGTTTGGCAAATAAATGGTTACAATTTATGTTAAACATTAATAAAGTTTGTTGAGTGTCGCGGTGCTGTGGTAATACGTGGTCCGCACCGCGGACAAAAATGTATCCATAGCTGACGTTTAAATAAAGAAATGTCTCTTGTGTTATTTGGGGGGGGGGAACAGGAAATTGGACGCTACTTCATTCATGTTCCTGCAGTAAAGTTGCATGCATAAATACAGCTTTATTGTCTTAATACTTGAGTGTCTCGAGGTTGATATGACTTTGAGGACTTTCTGATGGAATCTGGAAGTTTAAATTTTAAAAAGTGATCTTATCATACAACCAGAGCAAGGTTTGCTTGGTGTCCCTAGGGGCAGAGATCATTGATACAATCTGTGCTTAAGATACAACAATTTGAGTAGACAATGCATAAAAAGGCACTGTGAAATGGATGGTAAATGATTAAAAGTGGGTAAAATGTCTCTTAAAAGTAGATTGAGCACATATGTCAGGGCCACCATTAATGGAACTCTGTGTAAGTGTAGAATATATAAGAGGGTCCATACATTGTGCTGACATAATTCTAAGAAAAGTAGAGACAAAAGAAAACGGGGTTTGAATTGTTTTGCAGTGTCTCCTGGTCTGTGATGTATTTATGGGGCTTTCTGTCCTTGTAGTGCTCCCATCAGCCCCAAACAATAACCTTGAGAAGGGCCTCTGATACGTGTTACATGTTCTCTGTCATGGAACATGATGTTATATCTTGTTAACCTGCCTTAGTAGAATGCTAGGGAGAGGATGAGGAGGCTGTGTTAATCATATGACCAACTGAGTAATGGCTCACTGGGAAGACCCCTCAACCCCCTCCCTCAATAATGCTGTCCTGTGGACCAACTTCTCTAGGCCCATATTGTATACGAGTTCCTCTACTTATGACATCATTTTGAGCACTATAAACTCTGACCTTATGCCTTTATAAGAGACTCTTGCCCTATATGCATTTAATTTATATGATTATATATATATTTTATTTTTTTGTTAAAACACAGTTTATTTGAGGGTGTGCATTCATGAGTGGTTGAGCATAAGGCTTACAAAACCGCCAGACATTTATGTAATTGTAAAACAAGTATATGATCTGCTTGTTCTTCATTGTTTGTGTATTCGTAATCGGGCGAACATGAAAACAAACGTTGTTCAATCATTGTTCAGCCGGAATACCGCACATATGAACATGGCGGCGGCTAAACGAAGACGAAGACACACAACACAAACAATCTTCGTGTTCATCTTCATCTACTAATCTCCCTGGTCCCTTCCCCATCTAGCCTACCTTATCTACGCAGCATCGTAGGGGTTAACGGAAACGTAAATCCGTAGGTTCACTGTCAGGGGTTAAAGGGCCGTTTGAACTACTCTATTTGTCGCCTGCAGGGGCCTCCTCTGGCATCAACCAATTACCTGAACAATAGAGTCGCTCGTACAGACTTTTAAAATCCTGGTGCCACAACTTGGCCGGGAGACACCACTGGTCTCCCTGTTCCAAGAGTTAAAAGTCCGTACGAACGACCAAAAAAAGTCGAGTGTACGGACCTTTAACTGTTGGGAGCAGGGAGACCAGTGGGGTTAATACGGGGTTAACGCGGTACGGACTGCGCAGCAGCTTTGGCACCAGGATTTTAAAAGTCTGTACGAGCATCTCTAGCAGGGGGCTCGTCTGCCATCAACAGGTGTACTTCATTGGTTGATGGCAGAGGAGGCCCCTGCAGGCGAACAATCGAGTTGCTCGTACGGACATTTAAAATCCTGGCGCCAAAGCTGCTGCGCAGTCTGTACCGCGTTAGCCCCATATTAACCCCTTCTACAAAAAATAGCAAAAAACAAAGAAAAAAACAAACACGAAGAATGTACAAGAATATTCGCCCGAACCGAACACAGGAAAGGGCGAATATTCTCGGAATACTAAGACTTTTCCCCCCGTGAAGACGAACACGAAGACGAACATGCAGAGTAGGCCAGCACCTAAGTCTAGTTCACATCCATGTGTTATTGCAGTAGGTTAAAAGCTTATATAGCAATATAAATGATTACCAATTTAAGAAACACTAAAGAAGATATTAAGGCCACAAACATCCAATTTGGCTTTCATATTAAATCACTTTGCTTGAGTCAACATATATTAATCCTAAAACCTGTGGCTTTAATATAACTAACTAGTTTTCATATGTACCAAGAGGAAAATATACTCTGTCAGCCATTTTTGTTTCTCTTGTGATTCCATGTGGAGAGGGGTATAATTATCACTATTTCCCTGTTTCATGTCATATGTTGAATGACACACAATTTTTGGCTTTTCCTTTGCTCATGTTAATAACTTAGGAGGTTTTAATTTGTGTTTTGATAGATTGGTTTACAAACAATGATTAACATGCCATAATCAATCAGTCCCCTTTCAGTGTAGCGGGTGATTTCAATGGGCTATACAACTTAATGCTTCAGTGCCAAAGGGAGCTACATTAAATAGCTAGGTAATGATTTGAATGTCCTTCTGGCTCTAAAGTAGTTAGTGCGAATGTGTCAGCTTTCTTCTGATGGTCTACATTCATGTTTGACAAATTAACACCATACTCCCAGAAAGACACATTTACGGAAAACATCGTTTTCTAAAAGCTATACACTAAACAGAGCAAATAAGTTCAATAAATATAAGTATAAGCTGCAATTAAAAGGGGCAGACATGCTTATTTTATCATTTTAAGGATCAGTAAGTTTACTTGACTGACCTTGTTTCTGTGAACTCTAGTTTGTATCCTGACGAGGGTTTGCACCATCTAGCCCAGGGGTCATGTAAAACCAAGTGTTCCCTCACTGTAACTAACACACACTAGCAAACAAACTCAGTGTAACACATACTCACTCAGTGTGGCGCACAGAGACGCACTTGCTGCCACACACTAACACAGAGACACATGCGTGCACTGTAACACAGACACTCCCTCTAACACACACATTTACAACCACTCTAACACATTAATTTACCATGAACCTATGTTCAAAAAAGCTTGCACCCCACTGAGCCCCACTTATGCCCCTGTTTGTATGGGATGTATGTGGAGCTCCTAAGGAAAGGCTAAGCACTGGGAACTTGTGTTGGCATGTTGGGATTTGGCAGTGTTGTTGAGGGGTACTTTTGTTTTAGAAGATGTGATTGGATTATTTGTGTCCTTTTGTTTGCTATCATTGAAACTGAGTATAGCATTCTGCAGATGAACATATATTTCATTTATTATGACATTTATTATTATTTTGTTTATATTCACATTAGTATGACTTGTAAGGCTGTAGGACTGTAGGTTGATACACTCATACCAGGAAAATATTATGATGGACATCAGGAAAGGAAAGAAGGACCCAAGGCATGACTTTCTCTTCTAAAGAAGGTTGCATAGGGTTGTATATCATTATGTGGATGGTTAAGACTAGACTTGTGCATTTGTACTCGAACATGAAAACGAACACGAAGGTTGCGTTTTCTTTGTTCAGCCCGAATACCGAACAAACAAGACCGCGGCAAAACGTATAGGAAGACACTCAACATGAAAAATCTTCGTGTTTGTCTTCGTCCTCGTTTACTAATCTCCCTGGTCCCTTCCCCATCTAGCCTACCTTATCTATGCAGCATTGCAGGGGTTAACGGGAGTGAAAATCTGTAGGTTTTGCCAGGAGTTAAAGACCTTTAACTCTTGGAGCGGGGAGACAAATGGTCTCCCCAGGCCTAGTTCAGCGTCTCTATTGGTCATTCATACAGACCTTTAACTCCTGGAGCAGGAAAACCAGTGGTCTCCCCCGGCCAAGTTGTGGCACCAGGATTTTAAAAGTCTGTACGAGTGGCTCTATTGGTTGTCAGCAGGGGGCTCGTCTGCCACCAACCAATGAAGTGCAACTGCACTTCATTGGTTGATGGCAGAGGCGCTCCCTGCCGGTTATCAAGAGCCAGCTACCAAGGTCGTACGGACCTTTAAAATCCTGGCGCCAAAGCTGCTGCGTAGTGCGTACCGCGTTAACCCCATATTAACCCCTTCTATGAAAAACCGGTAAAAAACTAAGAAAAAAAACGAACATGAAGAATGTACACGAATATTCGCCCAAACCGAACACAGGAACGGGCGAATATTCGTGGAATACGAAGATTTTTCCCCCACGAAGAGGAACACGAAGAGTTGTCCAGCGCTCAAGTCTAGTTAATACTGCGGGTATTTAATGTATGAGTTTATGGAAGTAAAAATTACGTTTGTGACAGGGTTGGAATACGTGTATAAACTATTAATGGATATAATTACAGTATATCTTCCTGATTCCCTAGCAACTCTAGGTATATTAAGTGGTATGGTATACAAACTGCCTTTAATTGTGCATAATAATATTATTAGTATATGAACTGTAGAATTGCTGTTTCCATTACTTTTTGTTGCAAGTATTTTCTTCTTAATATAATGTTACCTGCATATATTTTGGAAAAATTCTGCAGAAGAGTTTGTTAATATGTGCTCATATTGATTTTATTTCCCTAACTGCTTCAAAAGATTTGTTATTTGTCTGCTATGTACACAATGGGAACACCAGTGAGTCATTTGTCAAAGTATATGAACATAAGCAGATAATTAATCACTTACACAGGAAAAGCACTTGAAATGACAACAAAAAGATTACCACTCACATTTGAAGTAAAAATATAATAATAAACCTAAATTAAAGAGGAAGTATATTGGAGTGTAAAAGGAAGGCCAGAAGAGACTGGTGACCTCCCTCCTCACTTAGGTGACATCCCCAGATAAATGTTCCCCCCCTGTCAGATTACCCTACGTATTATTGTTAATAGTACATTTTAATTTTGAATTGTGTTTTTTGGTAATTTGATCTTAAGTGGGATGTTATATGTCCTGTCCCATGTACTATGTTGAACCTAATTCCTGTATTCTGAAACAGCAGTGTCATTACTAATGGGGGGTTGTGTCAGGGTTAAAAAAATCCAAGCCTCACACTGCAGTAAGAAAAGTGATAACATTTCAGTGCTTTCTTTGAAGTCTGAAAGGGATGCCCAAAAGTCACACACAGTAGGATATTCTTCTGACTAAAAGAATACTCTAAGAGTTTCTACACATTTCCTGCAATGGCTTTCCTAACCATGGGGCCCAGGGCAACTTTCCTTGTCCCCTCAATAGACAGAGGTAAATGATTAATTAAGCACTATACATTTTTAGTCTAGAATGCCTCAACCTCATTTGCATTATTTGGAAGACTTCAAGGGCTTACAGTATGTCACAAAAGTGAGTACACCACTCACATTTTTGTAAATATTCTATTATATCTTTTCATGTGACAACACTGAAGAAACGACACTCTGCTACAATGTAAAGTAGTGAGTGTATAGCCTGTATAAAGTTGCTGTCCCCTCAAATATAACTCAACATACAGCCATTAATGTTTAAACCTTGGCAACAAAAGTGAGTGTTACAAGGTCTCAGGGGAACAGGTGTGTTAAATTTGGTGTTATCACTCTCACACTCTTTCATACTGATCACTGGAAGTTTAACATGGCACATCATGGCAAGGAACTCTCTAAGGATCTGAAAAAAAAATTGTTGCTCTACATAAAGATGACCTAGGCTATAAGAAGATTGCCAAGACCCTAAACTGAGCTGCAGCAAGTCCATACAGCGGTTTCACATGACAGGTTCCACCCAGGTTTGGTTGACCAAAGAAGTGCATGTGTTAAGTGTCATATCCAGAGGTTGTCTTTTGGAAATAGACGTATGAGTGCTGCCAGCATTGCTGAAGAGGTTGAAGAGGAGGGTGGTCAGCCTGTCAGTGCTCAGACCATATGCCGCACACTGCATCAAACTGGTCTGCATGTCATTCCAGAAGGAAAGCTCTTCTAAAGATGATGCACACGAAAGCCCACAAACAGTTTGCTGAAGACAAGCAGACTAAGGACATGGATTAGTGGAACCATGTCCTGTGGTCCGATGAGACCAAGATAAGCTTATTTGGTTCAGATGGTGTCAAGCGTGTGTGGCGGAAACCAGGTGAGAAGTACAAAGACAAGTGTGTCTTGCCTACAGTCAAGCATGGTGGTGGGAGTGTCATGGTCTGGGCCTGCATGAGTGCTGCCAGCACTGGGGAGCTACAGTTCATTGAGGGAACCATGAAGACCAACATCTACTCACCTGCTCACCATTCACACCTGAGACCTTGTAACACTAACAAGTCACATGACACCGAGGAGGGGAAATGGCTAATTGGGCCCAATTTGGACATTTCCACTTTGGGGTGTACTCACTTTTTGCCAAGGCTGTTAATTAATGGCTGTGTGTGTTATTTTAAGGGGACAGCCAATTTACACTGTTATACAGGCTGTACACTCACTACTTTACATTGTAGCAGAGTGTCATTTCTCCAGTGTTGTCACATGAAAGGATATAATAAAATATTTACAAAAATGTGAGGGGTGTACTCACTATATATCTGTACTATATGACGAAATATGTGTATAACATCAATATGAGTGTAATGGACATCTGATTCCAAAACCATGGGCATTAAAATGGAGTTGGCATCCCCTTTGCAGCTATAACAGTCTCTACTCTTCTGGGAAAGCATTCCACAAGATTTTGGAGTGTGTATGGGAATTTGTGCCTGTCCAGCCAAAAGAGCATTTGTGAGGTCAGACACTGATTTTGGATGCAAAGGCCTGGCTTGCAATCTCTGTTCCAATTCATCCCAAAAGAGTTTGGTGGAGTTAAGGGTCAGGGTGCTGTATGGACCACTCAAGTTCATCCACAGCAAAGTCGTCGAACCATTCCTTTATGAACCTTGCTTTGTGCCTAGGGACACAGTCTTGCTGAAACAGGAAAGGGCATTCCCCAAACTAGTGCCACAAAGCTGGAACCATACAATTGTCTTAAATTTCTTTGTATGTTGTAGCATTACCATCACTAGAACTGAGGAGTCTTGCCCAAACCATGAAAAATAGCCCCAGACCCTTATTCTCCTCCACTGAACATTACAGTAGGCACCATGCATTCCAGTAGGAAGTGTTCTCCTGGCATATGTCAAACCAAGATTCATCCATCTTATTAACTGATAGTGAAGCATGATTCACCACTTCAGAAAACATGTTTTTACTGTTCCATTGTCCAGTAGCTTTACACCACTCCAGCTGACGCTTGGCATTGCACATAGTGATCTTCTGCTGCTCCACCATTTCATGAAGCACCCAACGCACAGTGCTGATGTTGCTTCTAGAAGAGGACAGGGAATTCTTACTCACTACGTGCTTCAGCACTCTGCAGCCCCATTCTGTGAGTGTATATGGTCTTCTGCTCTTCTGCTTTGTGGCCTAACGCTTCTCCTAGATGCTTCAACTTCACAACTGTAGCACTTACAGAGGACCAAGGCAGGGCAGAAATTTCCCAAACTGACATTCTATGTCAGTCACTGAGCTCTTTAGTAACACCTATTGTACTGCTAATGTTTGTCTATGGAGATGGCTGCCTATGCGCTTGATTGTATACACCTGTTAGCAATAGGTATGGCGGGAACACCTAAACTCAATAATTAGCAGGGGTGACCACATAGCTTTGGTCATATAGTATATTTTATATATATATATATATATATATATATATATATATATATATATATATATATACACAAACACACACAATGATCAGCTATTATGGCACCTGTCAGTAGGTGGGACATATTAGACAGCAAGTGAACATTTCGTCTTCAACGTTGTTTTTGAACCAGGTAAAACTGGGCAAGTGTAAGGATCTGAGTAACTTTGACATGGGCCAAATTGTGATAGCTAGACGAATGAGTTAGAGCAGGGGTGTCCAACCTGCGGCCCTCCAGTTGCTGCAGGACTACATCTCCTATACTGCTCATTCAGCTAAGGACCTGGCAGAGGAGGATGGGAGATGGAGGGCCGCAGGTTGGACACCCCTGAGTTAGAGCATCTTGGTGCATCTTAGAGCTAACGTCTTGGTGCAAGATAGCACAGCACACCTTCATAGGTCTAGTGGAGTCCATGCCTCAACGGGTCAGGGCTGTTTTGACAGCAAAATAGGGGGACCTACACAATATTAGGCAGCTGGTCATAATGTCATATATATATATATATATATATATATATATATATATATAGAGAGAGAGAGAGAGAGAGAGAGAGAGAGAGAGAGATCATTTTGGTAATAGAATGGACATCAGCTAATATTGAATCATTCAGAAAATTATCTGTGAACAGTATATTGGCTGTAAATTTGGTTTTAATGAAAACGGCGTCTTCAACAAGTCTGCTCATCGCAGGAGCACAGAAAACATAAACAGGAAAAATCAGTTAATTGCAAGAGAAAAAAACACTGCTTTTGTGGCAGTATAATTGAACTTCAGTAAAACAAATGAAGCCACTGGGGATTCCTTAATGAATGTTTAAATGCAAACAGTAGTGGTGCACTTAAACAGCTAAGCTGAGGGTCCCTAACCAAATCAAATAACATCAAATCAAAGTATCTGGCATTTCCACTAACCAGATTTCTTGGCACTTATATTATTATGTATTTCTCAGTAAATAAATGTAGATTAGTACTCAAATGATGCATTTGCAAGCTAGCAGAAAAGGCAGGGTTTATTTTATCTGGGAAAAAAAAACAAATAAATGATAGGGCCTGTACATCTCGCATGGAGGTCTTTACAGTACTTCATTTTATCACTTAGGAAAACAGATTAGATTTAAGCTAGCATTTTTCAATGCCACCGTTCGTTTATGAAACATCACAGTGTGAATTATTCTTAGAAAATACCCAAGTCAGCTTCCCATTCATCTGTACTCTACTTTATACATTTTTTAGAAAATGAACGATGGCATAATTTTTTTTTTTAATGTTGGCTAGAGAGGTTATTCGGGTCTGTTCCCTGCTACTTAACTGGTTATATTTTTTAATTATAGCAAGTGAGGTTAAAAAATTGTCAATACATTTCAACCGTTCTTAGGGTTGCCACCTTTCTTGCAAAAAAATACCGGCCATGCTAATTGGAATAATTTGCATAATTTAGGGACAGTGTGATGCAGATCCATGATCTCCCCAGCTGGCCCGCTCGTCCTGTGGCAGGCAGTCCAGTCTGCCACAGAAAAGAGCGGACAGTCGACAACTTGGCTGCGTGCCACAACAGAGGCCTTGGTGTGCCATAGGTTCGCTATCGCTGGGCTAGACAACGTATAAGATGAAACTTATGTGCCCTAAAATAATGCTGTTTTAGATTGTACAATTATTCTATCATACTCACATGTGTACGGCCCATGGGAAAAACAAAATCTGCTTTGAGTTTACTAAACTAATGTGAGATTTTCAAAGATTCATTAACCATTATTCAATATGTTTAAATATTGTGCCATTTAAGTGAAACATGACCATTTTATGTGCAAGCATTATTTAGGTATCCATTGCTTCTTTTCCACTATGTTATACTCAACATCCACATTACAAAGGTAATGTTTAAGTATTTGCTTAATAGTGTTTATAGGGCAGTCTGGCTAATTGGGTTCATTGCCCAATAAAGTTATTTTTCTTTTTATGTTGACTTTCTTAAACCTTTTGATCCATTGCATAAATGATCTAATTTACAAATCTCCATATACTTTGCCAGTGCCTACATTATATATCTGTTCTAGGGTGTTTGGTGATCCTTGTTAAGTTGTTTGGAGTAATCCATTGCCAGTCTGCACTTCTGTATATGTATGTGGTCTCTCCACAAACTTAATTGCCTGAGCGATTAAGTAACCAATAAGTCCACCCAGCTAAAAGGATATTAACTTTATCTCCCCTGTGAGCCTAGGGAGTTTGTAGAATTATACAACTGTTCTAAAGTTGAAGTCATCCCTGCTGAAAGTAATTTAGTCCAACATAGGAATTGTGAAGTGGGCCATTAAACTATGTTTTATATTTTTCTCTATAGCTGCCTGAAAATCACAAAGCAATATTTGTTTTATGCCATCTACTTAACATTAATAAATCATGCCATATACTTAACATTAATGCAATATTGTGCGGTATGGAGGAACAGGGGAGAGGGTGTGCCTGGAGGCTCCACCCTTTTGTAGAAATTCACTGGGAGGCTAGAATAATGAAAACAAATTCGCTAACAATGGGAAGCGTTTCTGCACCTCTCCTTCTCCATGAAATCTGAATTATTCTGGCCTCTCTATGCGGCAAAAGTGCAGAGCCATGGGGACAGCTTCTACCTCTTTCCGCCAATTGGGGGAGAGGGTGTGCCCTTTTGCAGAAGTTTACCTGGAGGTCAGGTTCAGAAGCGGACAAAGGAAGAAGAAAGAAAGAACAAGAAGATGCAAGAGAAGTAGCGGTAGGGAGGTAGGGAGACAAAGAGTGAGAGAGAGTGAATGAGAGTGTGGGAAAACGTGAATGAGAGCACGAGACAGAGTGTGAAAGAGCAAGAGGAAGAAGAGTGATTTAGAGTGAAAAAACAAAAGATGAAAATTTGGAGCTCTTTGCTTGTTGGAGGTACATTTTTTAAAATATAAATTCATATGAAGCGGAATGGACCAGTCAACTAGCTAGTAATCTACTAGACCTATTTCCATAGGTTTGGAAGTAGTGTTTAGTATATTCCAATGGTGATCAAGCCTTTTTATCTTAATAATGTATCTAGGAACAGTTTGCACTATAAGTACTGTTTCTTCTTTTCACTTGTAAGATTTTCAATACCGTCCGTAAAAAAAGAGAAACTGACATCCTTTGTTTTTTTGGAATTGTTTGAGATAGGATGGGCCACTTTGTCTTTGCCAGAAAGAGGCGTGGGTGACTTTACTACATGATTGTTCTGAGTACCTGTTAAAATCCTTCAGAAGTATGAAGGTAACTACCAATGTGGGATAATATGAATGTGTGTTTTAGTGATAAGCGTAGTATTACTGTAGTGTAGTGTAGTATTTAGGGGGCCCGAGGCGACCCCTGTGGCCCCTTGTTCCTGTCTCCTCGTCCTGGTACAAAATAGTTTAGAAAGGACCTTTCCTAAACTATTTTGAACCGGGAAGGGGAGACAAGAACATATCGGGATCATGTTACATTACGTGAACCCGCAGTGAAACCGAGGCTGCTCGCACACCATGTGAGCAGCCGGACAGAAAGCTGCAGGAGCGGTGGGAGGTAAGCAGGGGCGGTATGTATGTGAATGTGCATGTATATGTGTATGGGAGCATGGATCTCTATGTATAATTGTGTGTGTGAGCCTGGATGTGTACGTATGTGTGTGAGCCTGGATGTGTAATTGTGTGTGTGCGAGCATGGATGTGTGAATGTGGTGAGATGGAGTGTGTGTTAGTGAGGATGTGTAGGTGTGTATACTTTGTGTGTGTTTATGTTGAGGCAAAGAAGACACAGACAAGCTGGGGGCAATGGTAGGTAAGGTGTGTGTGTGGTAATAAAGCAATAGCATTGCTGAATATAGCTTAGCGCTTAGTAAAGATAAAAATAAAAATAGTATACCTTGATTCATCTTAATATGATTACATACAGATAAAATGTAGATCTCTTCTTAAAGACTTGTCCTTACTGCTTTTCCATATAAGCTTACTTGCAGTCCAGTAAGATACAATATTTAACAGGGAGACAGGTTAATTATCCAACAATGCCACAATATTATTAGGGGGACAACCTAGCATAGAAGCAAATTCTACATAAACTTGTAGGTATAAAAGTCGGCCCAAAAATAATCTAATACTGATATTGACTCCAGGGAAAATATCAAAAAAAGAAATAAAAAAAATCTCAGCTTCAATATGAATAGGTCTTCGTATTATACTGTATTATTAGTGGAGCTTCTTTAATGTGCAGTCTACTGGAAATCTGCGGTCTGCCTGGGGTCTACCATGAAACTGCTGTGAATTTAAACTGCTGTGTTTTCTGTCCAGTAAGAAGTTCAGTATAACTGTTTAACCCATCTATAATGTTAAAAGATTTCTATAAAAATATCATTTGCACAGAAGAGAACGCAGTTGCATTTTTACATGAATACATCATCTGGATGCACCACAAAACATAAAGCCTTATCATTGATGTGGAAGTAATATGCAAGCAAAAAGACACGTACTTTGATGTGGTCGTTAAGAGTGCCAAACTTTGCATTCTGTTCAAAAAGAAGACACATTTTTCCATTATACTGATTTTAACAGCAAATTACACTGCAACCTGAGTTTGTGTGAAATTTTAGAACGGGTGTTCTTTTTGGTAATGGAAATACCCATGAACACAAGAACAACTGGTTTAATATGTGCCAACAAGTGTGTGGAGCCATTGTGAAGAATACAGAAACACTCTTATTCCAATCATTCAGAGTGAATGTGAAACAGGTTCACTGATTCAATGGCCTGCATATGGAAATCTAAATGCCATCGGTTACAGCCATTTTTCAGTGAAGCATCAAGAAAATGATGTGGATCCAGTGACAGGAGTAAACACGCAAGCGATTGAACGGTCATGGTTGGATGCAAAAATACGCATTTTTAAGAAAATGAGAGGCGTTTCCAATGAGCTGTTTCACTCACACCTTGATCACATTTGCTGGAAAGTGCTCAGAAAGGATGCAGAAGATTTGCTTTTGGAATTTCTGAAGGACATACGGTGTGTGTTCATTTGTATGTCATAACATTAAATATAAATAATAAAAAAAAAATGCAATTTTGTTTTTTATGATAAAGTTCAAGTAGACCGCAAGTAGTTACAGCACAGCATGAGAAATTGTAATCAGACCTATAGTAAGGGCAGTGTGACCTACATCCACCTAGCTATATTGAGTACCCTGGGCTGCTATATATAGCATGATTGTCAGCAGTTACCACCCCTGAGGTAGCTGGGGTATCTGGTGAGTTGGTCAGCCAAGGAGCAAGTAATATCCAAAAAATGCCAACTTTCTCTCCAATACATTGCTCAGGGCATTTGTTTGGTTGTAGAATATCAAATGTCCTGGGTGGTCTGCCACCCTCCTTCAGGAGATTACCCGAGGCACTCTGCGATTTGAATCATTGAGGCACATGACTGGTAAGTGTGGCTTAGGGCCAGGTGGCACCTTGCACCCTCATATGTGAAGATGATTGGGCCAGACTTTGGGGAAAAGGTGGATGGCTAAACCCTGTCCTCCTACAAAACTAGATAGGCTACTTTGGCGTGCATTTTTTTACCATTTTGTGATCCACTGCAATGGGAGTCCAGTGCTTTCCTAGAAATACATGTACTGTTATAATACAAACATATTTCCAAATCACAGTGGTTTTAACCATTAAATGTTTGTTTATCCAAGATTTTGCCACTAAATGTTAAAAATGTAGAAGTACTGTAATACAGAAATAATGGTGTACCCTGTATGATACCTTGTTTTATTGCTGTAGGCGTTCACAGAGTAACCCATGATCATGAGAAAAATGTCAGATGATTTCTTCAGCATAGTGCATCTTTTATTCATCCCATAAACCTCAACATGTTTCTTGGGAAACTTTCACTTATACTCATAAGTCTGAAAATAAAAGCTTCGTCAAACAATGACATTATTGATGTGACTGGATCACAAATATCATTGCCAAATTAAACAATGAAGAGAAATTGGCAGGTAGGTAATTTTTTATAATGTTTTACATTATCACAAAATTATTTTATTTTTTAAATGAATTCCTCCATAAAAGATAGAAATAAGTGTATTTATATACTGAGTAGGAGCTCAGCACATATTATAGATGAGGCAACTCTTCAGCAAATTGAGATCCCTGTGACAGTTCCAACATTTTTTGAGGATTGAGTTCCTTGTGACTCCTGATTAAATTAAATCTTGCAAACATAAGTAAAAGGGCAGTATGGAAAGTTGTGATTTATGAGCAAAGACCAGGTCTGCCATCAGAAATGTTAAGGACAAGTATCAGCTAGGGCCTGGGCCCCTACCCTGTCATAGACCACCACATGAATCCTTCAAGGTACCCTCCATGTTAAAAATGAAAATTGTCCTTATTTAAAAAATACCTTTCCTTGGGGTCCCTTGTGTACGTTTTTAAAAAGCCCTTTTGTAAGAGATTACTATGTGGCGTAAAGATATAAGGCTCAAATTCTCAAATAAAATAGAATACAACGTTCCCCTTTTAAGGCCTGGTGTAGAATGACTATATTTATCTAAACATTTTATTTTTTTACTTAACCTACAATAATAGTTATAGTTTAAAAGATACTTTAAAGAAGCTTAATGTCAGTTGATGTCAATTGTAAGCACAATTGCCAAGCTATTTTAGGTTTAATAGATAAGATATTGTTCAATATTGTTATTGTTAACACATACCTGTTAACTCTTTGTATTTTATCTTGAGTTGCTGTAGGAATCACTGCTTCTCTGCAGAGGATTGTTATTTAGCCGCACCCAGTTCTCACCCAATTCCACACCCACTTCCAGATAATTCAATACTAGTTAGGGCTAGCCCTGCCCATTGCGCATCTAACCAAGCCCCTTGTGTGACTAGCTCTCCCCCTTTGTGAAGCCCCCCATGTAGCCTGCCCTGGGAAATTCCCTAATAAGTCTAATGAAACAATGTATTGTTTCGGGGGTTAAAAACCATACAATTCATATTTAAAATTTCAGTAATGTTTACATTCTTAAATGAAATTAAAATAATAAATAAATAACATTTAGTTTTAACCCTGTGAAATATTGCTTTGAAGTTATACTATTAGTCGAAAGGTATATATCAAATTACTTTTCAAATATAGTTTGTTTTGCTTATGCTGTGTTCTAGTAACAAACCTACAGGTGGCAGCATTTTACAAACTAATTTAGCTAAGAAACCTTCAACGTCTATGGGGAAGCATTAGGTAAGAAAGTTTTAACAAATAATAACAAACCAATTTATATATATATATATATATATATATATATATATATATATATATATATATATATATATATTGGCAAGAATTTTAAGTGTATTCTTTGGAATTACCAGTATTTATGTAGAAATTTGTCTTAAAATATGATATAATCATAAACAAACACAATCTGGTTTAACTAATAACAAGCAAATTATTTTATTGTCCTTGTCCACAATTAACACATCATTCAAACACTCAAAGTGTGAGTTGGAAAAAATATCTGAAACCCTAGGCTATTCACTTCAACAAAATCTAATCGGAGTCTCAAAAAACAAATGCTGTGCTCCTGAAGTTTGCCAAAGAGCACATTGACAATCCACAATGCTCCTGGAAAAATGTTTTGTCGAGTGTTGAAACTGTGGGTGAATTGTTGAGTAAGAACATCATCTCAATGGTGAAGAGGGAGCATCCAAGGGCACTGAATTCCCACTGTTATCAAGGCATCATACAGGATAATGTCCACTGGCTGAAGCTCAGTAGAAGTATGGTGATGCAGTAGGACAGGGGTGTCTAAGTTTTTTCTGCAGTGGGCCACTTCACCAGAATTGTATACGTGCGCACTCATTTTTCACTGAGAGAAAATATGGCCTTTAATAAAATATGCAGATTAAAATAATGTAAATGACACAAAACCTTTACTTTTCCTCTCACTGATTTCTGGGCCTAGAAAGTTGTGTGACTACAAATTCAGGATAATTAAAAATAAAATAGTTCTATTTATTCTAAGGATGCACCAAAATAAAAATTCTGGACCAAAACATTCACCGAAAATGACCCCCCACTTTTAAAAATAATAATAAAAACTCACATTTTTAATAAAAGTAGGTAATACACCACAATTGGACAAAAAAAATTAGCAATATGACTTGGCATGATAGGAGTGTGATTGTTAACAGGAAAAAGAAATATATCGCCCTTTACAGCCTCCAGAATTATAAAACTCCTAGGAGGCAGGGCTAAGATGCTCAACTATTAAACACTGGTGATTACAGCAAATAGTCACCAGATGGCACCAACATCTATAACACTATACATAACAGGACATCATAGTAGATCTTTAAAGTAATACCCAAACATTTCTAAATCATATGTCCTAAGGACAGCACACACCTCTTCTTAATCAAAAGCAGTCTGGTTCACAAGAAAGTTACACCCTTAAAATATTAGGTTGTAAGTAACTAAAACAAAACACAAATGAAATCAATCAATCCAGAACTGAATAAGCACTGAATAAGCACATTCCCCTTAACCTTTCAGCACATTACTCTCGGATGTGCTGGTGTCTCTTGAGGATCCCGAGTGCCAAATACTCTAGATACGCCCCTGAGGTCCAAAAAGAAATGGTTGGATGAGCTTGGTGTGGGAGAACTTGCCTGGCCCACACAGGGCCCTGACCTCAACCCCATCGAACACCTTTGGCATGAATCAATACAGAGATTGTGAGTCAGGGCTTCTCGTCCAACATCAGTTCCTGACGGCAAAAATTCTCTACTGGATGAATGAATGCCTTTTTGTGGGCATATGCAGAACAATGGATCTGCTAGCTCAGTTTGAAATTTAGTGAGGACCCTTCAATGGTCACCTCCAAGTTTATCATAACAATAAAAAAAACGAAACACACTTTTCATACATGCACAATATTAACAAATGCAATTCTGTATTTACACTGCCATATAAAAATAATATGTTTGGATTTATTAATTCCATTACATTTTCCCTTTAAACACACACACACTTGTCAATGATATTCATTCAAGCAAGACTTAACCTCACCACATGCTCTATGCTTATGGGAAACATCATCTTGAAAATCATAGTTCCCTAAGCAAGTTTCCCTTAGTAGCACTCCTCTGAACAGTTTACATGCAATAATAAGAATGAGCAAGGTTAAAGTTGATGCTATGACTGTTTCGGAAGTATATAATGAAATGTACATTATTTTGCTTAGTGCAATAAAGCATGAAAACTATTTTACTTTGAAAGGAACATTTGCCAGCAATAACATTCCCCAGATTACTATGGATGACAGATCTAGTTATGCTAACTCTTTATTGTAAGATAACATTAGTGATGAAATAAACAGCTTGACGTCTAACTTCCCTCTTACTGTTTGACTGAGATCAAAAACATATGAGTAAATGAGGCCAATTAGGTAGTATGGAAAGGTTTATAAAAGAAATAAACTTCATATGTCTAGAAAAATAATATACTTGCTGTTGAAATGAAATATCTTTCAAAAGAAAATTTTAGACCAGTAGTCATGAAAATTACACAATAAAAAATGCATTCCTGTATCAGATAATACAATTTATATCACAACTGCTTTTCAACATAGTGTTGTGATTGATTTGGACAATTTGTGATATGGAGCGGTTGGAATAATTTCCACATAATCAAATTGGCAAAACATAAAAAATACAACTAGTCTACAGCAATTCGAAAAAAGAAACCAACAATAAAAATAATACTATGTCAGTCTTTATAAAAGAGGCACATTTTTTTCACATAATGTTTAGTACTGCAGACTCCATAAAATCAAATGTTTCTAAGCAACCAAGTCTCTGACTTTTTAGATTTAAAATACTTTTAGTGGATTTTTATGTAGGATGAAGCAGGCTTTTCCTCAGCTCTTTCCAGGGACACATACAATTTATTTTCCTAAGTAATTAAGTCTTTTTTCTTAAACAATTTAATAATGTCAAGACTAGACCAGGATGGAAATTGGTAAAAGGGACACTTTAAGGCCTGCTGCTCGTAGTTTACAGAGGTGCAGCCTCTTGCTAGTGAGATGCAGCTTATAGGTAGAAGTGTAGCATGTGTTCAACAGGTGGCTGCCCCTACATTATTACAGCGGGCACCTGAGTGGCCTTAATGGCGTTAAGAGGCATTATTTGCTTTGTCCTCAAAAGTTCATACACACAACAGGTTTGAGACATAAGAGGAGTGGCTTAATACTTCTACTTGTGATCTGAAAGCCACCCTTTTTTAAGCATGTTCTCTGCCTCAACTATAACATTTTTACTATGCATAAGCCGGCTCAGTGGCAGTTGACTCTACTCCAAGCAGTGACCAGGATAAGCTCTGGTAGCTAAGTAACTGTGGCCATGAATTCCATCTTTTGCCATTATAAGCTGTGGAGACCCCGGTAGTTGTAGCCATGCCTCCCAGGTGTAGTCAGTCAAGTAGGGAGGCCAATATAACACATATGAGCACTGCTAGCCTGTCTGTCAAAACTACTCAGCAGTTCTGTCTCTTGACCCCCAATTGCTTGCACTAGTTTCTCAAAAATTGCTAACTATCTGGACTATTCCTCTAGTTTCGTCCCATCATGTACCACATTTTTAGTATCTTTGTGGTTCCTCACCTTTTGTAAATGTCTGGCAGGCTTAAGACTTTATAGGAAAGGATTGTAGTTGTATTGATATACTGTATATCTTCATTTGTATTAATAAATATTTGACACTTATATAATGCTGAAGCAATAAAAACATATTTCACAAATGATTTGTCATTTTTTTTTCAAAAAAAAAAAAAAAACAACTGCAATGAAATGCACATTTAGAGAAGGCTGGATTGAAGTCCCAGAAATAACATCAATTTTGTTGTTATTTTAAACACCAACATTTTCTGTTGCTGTCAGTGCAGTTGGTATTTAATTGAAATTTAAGTTTATTACATGCAGCACTTAGACGTTTTAGTCATAATACTTAAGGAATAAAGTGAGGTGCGTGTGTATGGTCACAGAAATAGCAAACTTTTCAGTAAGTCAAATCACTATTTATTATGATCACTAGCAGTCGGTGTCAATAGCACAGTCAATAGCTTTTCGTGGTAATGATAATGGACCAACATATGTACATTTAAGTGAAAATCAATTAACACCTAATTAAGATTATGAACTGTGACCACAGAGAGATTTCCAATTATGATATTATAATATATTGTCATATAATTGACAGACTAAGACAAACCAATGCATTAGGTGGTGAGAGCCCTGCTCGCAAGCTTATAATCTTGAGAAACACACAAAAACAAGCCAGTGTGGAAAGCATTTTTTATGCTTTGTGTAGATTAACCCGTACTGATGCAGGTGTCAGTGTGACAGAGCCTGTCTTGGTTTGTGTGTTTGGGTGTCGGAATGGCAGAGCCTGTACTGGTGTGTGTGTTTGGATGTGGGTGTGGCAGAACCTGTACTGGTGTGTGTGTTTGGGTATTGGAATGGCAGAGCCTGTACTGGTGTCTGTGTTTGGGTATCGGTATGGCAGAGCCTGTACTGGTGTGTGTGTTTGGGTGTCAGAATGGCAGAGCCTGTCCTGGTGTGTGTCAGAATGGCAGAGCATATCCTGGTGTGTGTGTGTTTGGGTGTCAGTGTTGCAGAGCCTGTCATGGTGTGTGTGTGTTTGGGTGTCAGTCTTGCAGAGCCTGTCCTGGTGTGTGTGTGTTTGGGTGTCAGTGTGGCAGAGCCTGTCCTGGTGAGTGTGTGTTTGGTGTGTCGGTGTAGCAGAGCCTGTCCTGGTGTGTGTCAGAATGGCAGAGCATATCCTGGTGTGTGTGTGTGTGTTTGGGTGTCGGAATGGCAGAGCCTGTACTGGTGCGTGTGTTTGGGTGTCGGTGTGGCAGAACCTGTACTGGTGTGTGTGTTTGGGTGTCGGAATGGCAGAGCCTGTACTGGTGTGTGTGTTTGGATGTGGGTGTGGCAGAACCTGTACTGGTGTGTGTGTTTGGGTATCGGACTGGCAGAGCCTGTACTGGTGTTTGTGTTTGGGTATCGGTATGGCAGAGCCTGTACTGGTGTGTGTTTGGGTGTCAGAATGGCAGAGCCTGTCCTGGTGTGTGTCAGAATGGCAGAGCATATCCTGGTGTGTGTGTTTGGGTGTCAGTGTTGCAGAGCCTGTCATGGTGTGTGTGTTTGGGTGTCAGTGTTGCAGAGCCTGTCATGGTGTGTGTGTGTTTGGGTGTCAGTCTTGCAGAGCCTGTCCTGGTGTGTGTGTGTGTGTGTTTGGGTGTCAGTGTGGCAGAGCCTGTCCTGATGTTTATGTGTTTGGTGTGTCAGTGTAGCAGAGCCTGTCCTGGTGTGTGTCAGAATGGCAGAGCATATCCTGGTATGTGTGTGTTTGGGTGTCAGTGTTGCAGAGCCTGTCATGGTGTGTGTGTTTGGGTGTCAGTGTTGCAGAGCCTGTCATGGTGTGTGTGTGTGTTTGGGTGTCAGTCTTGCAGAGCCTGTCCTGGTGTGTGTGTTTGGGTGTCAGTGTGGCAGAGCCTGTCCTGGTGTGTGTGTTTGGTGTGTAGGTGTAGCAGAGCCTACCCTGGTGTGTGTCTTTGGCTATTGGTGTGGCAGAGCCTGTCCTGATGTGTGTGTTTGGGTGTTGGTGTGGCAGAGCCTGTCCTGGTGTGTGCGTGTTTGGTGTGTCGGTGTGGCACAGCCTGCCCTGGTGTGTGTGTTTGGGTGTCGGTGTGGCACAGCCTGTCCTGGTGTGTGTGTGTGTTTGGTGTGTCGGTGTGGCACAGCCTGCCCTGGTGTGTGTGTTAGGGTGTCGGTGTGGCAGAGCCTGTCCTGGTGTGTGTGTGTGTTTGATGTGTCAGTGTGGCAGAGCCTGTCCTGGTGTGTGTGTGTGTGTTTGGTGTGTCGGTGTGGCACAGCCTGCCCTGGTGTGTGTATTTGGGTTGTCGGTGTGGCAGAGCCTGTCCTGGTGTGTGTGTGTTAGTGTATCGGTGTGACAGAGCCTGTCTTGGTGTGTGTGTTTGGGTGTCGGTGTGGCAGAGCCTGCCCTGATGTGTGTGTGTTTGGGTGTCGGTTTGGAAGAGCCTGTCCTGGTGTGTATTTACCCAGAGATAAAACACCATCCTGAATTTGTAGTCACTTCAGAGGACAAAACTTTCAAGGCCCAGAAATCAGTGGGATGAAGAGTAAAAGTTTTGTGTTATTTACTCTATTTCAATCTGCGTATTTTATTAAAAAGGATTAGTGGCACTAGATTGTGGCTTCAGGCATCCCGTGTATGATTACTTTTTTAGTGTACTGATGTACTCTCAATCTCACATAACATTAATTTAACATTTTTAATATATATTATTTATATTACTATTTATATTTATATCTACTTATACATTTTTTAATGATATTATATATACACACTTTTTAATTATTTATATCTTTTTCTATATATTTTTCACATATTTATATTTTTTATTTATTATATAGGAGTTAGGACTAGGGTTAGGATTAGGGTTAGGATTAGGGTTAGGACTAGGGTTAGGATTAGGGTTAGGATTAGGGTTAGGGTTAGGGTTAGAATTAGTGTTAGGGTTAGTGTTAGGGTTAAGATTAGGGTTAGGGTTAGTGATAGTTTTAGGGTTAGGGTTAGGGTTAGTTTTTATGATACATACTATTTTTATTACATACTATTTTAATTACACATTAATTTATATTTATATTTTTTTACTATAACATTATTAGGACACATATTTTTCATATTAATATATTTATTTATTTTTATCTCCGTTTTTGGGGTTATTTACTATTTCCAATTCATTACGGATTTTTAGACCCTTCTTTTTTCCTTCTGTACCTTCCCTTTTAATGGTATTCCCTTGTTAATGGTATTCTCCTTTATGGTATTCCCTTTTTGTTCACATATACATACATCTATTACTTACCTGTACTATTCAAGAATAAATCACACACTATTAATCTGTTTTACATGTTTATTGATTACATCTGTCTCTGTTTTTTTGGACATTTCATTTGCAGATATCTGAGTTCGAAGCATCCGAAATTTGTAACGGAAGGAGAATGCAAAATGCGCCTTACTCCCTCTGGTTTTTTTGAATGAACTTTATTCACAACGTCTCCGGGAAGAATAGAGATCGGTGCCGAGAATGACGTGGGCGTAATCGCGTCAATACGCGGTTACGCGATGACGCAACGATGCGACGCCAATACACGGATACGTGATGACGTGATTACCCCGAACACAGTTGCGAGAACGCTACCGGGGCTCTTTATAAGTGGAAGTTTTTGAGGATCCGGACTTACAGATTACCCATTTGATTACACTTACTTTTTCTCCTGAAGAAGCCAACGGAGCTTGGCGAAACGCGCTGAGACCGAGTTCTTATTTCGATTTGGATATCTTCGATCTGTTGGACGTTTTTACATTGTGCTTTTGCATAACATTCCGGTTATGCCAACTTCTATGTGAGTTTTATGAGCTCTTTTCCTTATTAAATATAGTTTCACAATACTGCATCATTTGTGGTTTCTTCATTTGCATTCCAGATATTCAGAAGAACTACCTCTGTTTGATGGGCCTCCTTTATCTATTACTTTTGTTAGTGCAACACATTGTATATCACTCATATGAATTTCCGTACTTATTACACTATTGTATTTTATTTTTTTCTTCACATGTCTATGCGCCCCAACCTTTGACATATGCTTAAAAAATCAGGAAAAGATGGGCATGGATGGTGGCCTGATTCGGTGGCGCAATGGGCCACTTGATTAGACTTGCCCCCCAGGCCTTAGGCTACCAGTGCTCCCCTGCATCCTCCAGAGTAAAAAACCTGACCAGGGCTGGCTCTCTATAATGAATAGTGAAGTGAGAGAGCAGAAATTACAACTCTCCTGCAGCTTATACTGCCAACTCATTTAGTGAATAAACTTATTTGTGTAGCTGCTATTAAAGGAACAGGTTTTTAAAAAAATCATAGTAATGTATGTAAAGTGGCTGTTTCAGCAATTTGGTTTTAGATTTTTTTTAAAAAGCCAATTGCATATTTTGTGGAAATGTTCAAGGTTATGTTATCCATATATTTCAAATGAATCAAAATTTATTGAAAAAATGTCAGTTAAAAATTGTATGGTTTTGAAGTTGGCTATGTTTGTATTTATTGTTACCCAACTGCACTTCAAATCCTATTTAAATTTAACATTAATTCTATATCAGGTAAGCCAAATGTTTTACTATTAGAGATCTCTTTGTCCCACAAGACGTAGTTATTTGGAATTTCACTAAACTGAACAACAATGCTGTTTAATCAGGTGTAACATTCTGGCTCTCTGCACTTGCCTGTAGCATTGTTTTATTTGGATTTCTTGTCTGGCAATTGCAAGAAATCAAACACACTTTTGCTGTGGTACTTCTTTTAAGTAATTTTCAGAAATGTGTCTAGAGTATTCTATAATTAGTAATCAATACAAAGCAAGCATTATTTTGTTCACAGCATTGCAGCATGATGCGTAGTACTCATTCCTATGTTTATCAAGCTTTTTATTTGACTTTTTTAAAAGGTAGTCAGACTGCAGTCTAGAGTCTAAGGGAATGTTATACTGAAGTTGGATTATTGGCCAATGCTTTGTGACAAATAAACTTTTACTTATTACACATCTCTAACTTGCAAAAACTAAAAGTTCTTACTTGAGTATTTTTCTACATAGTTTGCAAACATGTATCTATTTTCAACATCATCAGCACTGATTTTAAAATGTGCCAGTTCATTAACCTCTTCGGTACAGAGGGTTCTTAGTATCCTAAAGACTATTTCACCATATGTTGGTTTAATCAAGAATTTCCCTTTTCCCATATTTAATTTACCCACACGAATTAGACATCCTCTTGTTAATATGTAAAAATTTACAAAGAACCCCACAGTGGGTGCCAGTGCTGAACTATGACCTAATTCATGTGCGTCAACATTCTTTGATTACAGTAGTATCCCACATACATATTTTTGAATCTTCTACAGCCGGGGTTCTTAACCTGTGGGGTATGCCTCTCTTGGGGAGGTTTGGACCGACTCCACGGGAGGTGTGAGTAACCACTCAACCATACATTTTTTATGCAAACTCACCCTGCCGTAAAAACATGAGAGGTGTGGGTTATAAGATTTTTCCCAAAGGGAGGTGTGACACTAAAAAGGTTAAGAACCACTGGTCTAACCAAAACCATCCCTAACATATATATACCGTATTTGCTTGATTATAAGACAACCCCCCAAAATTTGAATATTAATTTAGGAAAAAAAGAAAAAGTCTGAATATTAATTCACATGCAAACTATTTTTTCATGTTTAATAAAAACTATGATTGAGAAAAATGCATTTTTGTTTTTTGTTCCTTTTACTTGCCAACCTGCCCCACCAAAAGCAGCAGCAGTAGAAGTAGGGCATTGGGCTTGGGCAAGCACTGGAAGATAATGGGCACATACTGACTGAATTCACCCAATATTATACAATTTTTTTTATAAAAAGGTTTCCCCAAAGTAAGGATGGTGAAAGAGTTGCTGCACCAGAAAAGCACTGGGCCTGGGTGTAAATGGGCAACTGTCTTAAACTAGTCAGGAAGAGTTACAGCTTGTGCACTCACACAGTGCACAAGCTGTAAAATGCCTAGTTTTGTCACTAATATTTAAAAATGATGATGAAGAATAATGTATAATAAAATATTACAAAATATTTTGTGTTGCCCACATATTAGAGCTTTGGCCAGTAGCATAAATGGTCAACTGTCTTAATCAAGGATGAGGATTGCAGTGACTTCCTCTCCCCTGATTGGAGGATCGGGGAGAGCACATCACTGCATGCGCCGACATATTGCCCTCAGTTGGCGCTTTCGGTGACGTCCTCTTCTCCGATTGGAGGATGGTGAGAGAAAGCAACTGCAAGCTCCGCCATTTTGGCAGAAGTTCCTAACACGTTTTGTCCGCAGAGATGCGGATGAAGAAAGTAGATAGCAGATTGACGATAGAAGAGAAGAAAGAAGAGAAGGGAGAAGATAGAAGATGTGGAGGTGGACATGGTAGTCAGAAGCGAAAGTGGTCAGCAGAGAAGGTAGGGAAGTGAACAAGAGCGTGAGAGAGTTGGTGAGAATAAGTGAAAGTGAATGTGGGCACCGGGCAACAAATTTCATTCCTGAATCAAAAATCGAAGACGCTATCATAATTCCAAAAGGGCTTTCTAATGATCAATTAGCCTTTTAAACTTGGATTAGAGAACACAACGTGCCATTGGAAAACAGTGCTGGTTGCTGATATAGGGCTTTGTACAACTATGAAGATAGTCCATTCAAAATCAGCTGTTTTCAGTTACAATAATCATTTACAACATTTTAGTGTGTCTGCACTATTTCTGATCCATTTGATGTTATTTTAATGCCCAAAATGTGCTGTTCAAAAACATGGACATTGCTAGGTGACCCAAAACATTTGATAGTTAGTATCTGTGCATATCAATTGAGCTTGCCTACCTATCAGGGTATGTATTCAGAGGTAACAGGGACATACAACAAAAACATGTAAAAACAGAACATACGTACCCCTTTTTAAACTGATTCCTTACACAGCACATCCTCAAGCCTCATCAACACCCTACTGTCTGCAAGCCCCAACATATATACATCTCTATAATTTATATATCTCTATGTACATGTGTATATGTGGAGGTACATATATATACGTGAGTGTGTGCGTAATGGGCAGTATACCGTAACAACTTCTATTTTTATGAGCCATAGCAATATCCAAGTATGCCCATATCTGTACATCTACTACATAATTGTGAGTTCAGATAAATGCCTATGCATCTATTTTTGATTATACTGTGGTGAATTTCTTATAACGCCAGCTATGTGCAAGCTCTGGAACATGATCTACACAGTTTTTTTGAACTTTGTGACTGTGCTCAGTTAGTATGTGTGGAACCGCAATTCAGCATAAAAAGGAAGTAGGCTGTCTCTTAGATCGTTAGATTTGATATGTGACCTATAAGTCAAAGTTCACTTAGCATCTTTGCTTCAATGACCCAATAGAATCCCTTACTGATTCTGCTGAATATGAAACTTTACGTTATAAATCATTTATTACTGTCAGTTTCATACTGCTTTCTTATTTGGAGAAATAGTATATTGCAAGTAACATTGTTGAATTTTATATATAACAAATGCATATTTATGGAGGGTTATGTATGTTGCTGATAAATACATGATACGGCTGCTTTAAGCTAGACTAGTACGAAATGCATGGATTTTAAGGACACAAGGGATTTGTATGTGACATGACTATACATTTTTACATTCAAATTTATTGGTACTAGTGTGCACCAGATCACAGATGAAACCCCATGTCTGAAAAATAGAAATTTTCTCTAGGTATAAGTGACACTTATGTTTCATGTTTTAAACATACACCTCTTAAATTTAGATGTTTCAATCAGACTCATTGCCACAGGTGTATAAAATCAAGCACCTAGCCATGCAGTCTACATTTACAAACATTTGTGGGAAAAAATGGGTCGTTTTGAAGATCTCAGTGAATTCAAGCTTGGTGGTGTGATAGGATGCCACCTTTGCAATAAGTCTCTGCTAGATATTGCAGGTCAACTGTAAGTGGTATTATTGGAAAGTGGAAGCGTTTAGGAACAGGAGCAACACTACTGGAAGACCACATAAAGTCAAAGAGCAGGGTCATCAAGTGCTGAGGTGCATGAGGTGTAAAAGTAACCAATGCTCTGCTAATTCCATAGCTAAAGAGTTCAAACTTCCACTGGCACTAATAATTTCAGCACAAAAACTGTGCAGCCTGAGCTTCATGGAAGGGGCTCCCATGGCCAAACAGCTGCATACAAGCCTCACATCACCAAGTAAAATGCCAAGTGTCGGATCTAATGGAGTGAAGCACGTTCTGTGGCATGACGAAAGACGCTTCTCTGTTTGGCAGTCTGATGGTTGATTCTGGGTTTGACAGATGCCAGGAGAACGTTACCTACCTGACAGTATTGTGCCAACTGTAAAGTTTGATGGAGGAGAGATAATAGTATGGGCTGTTTTCAGGGGTTGGGGAAGGCCCTTTACTTCCTGTGAAGGGAAATCTTAATTATTCAGCACACCAAGACATTTTGGACAATGCTATGCTCCCAATGTTGTGGGAACAGTTCTGTTCTAGTATGACTGTGCCCCAGTGCAGCAAGGTCCATAAAGACATGGCTGGAGGAGTTTGGTGTGGAAGAACTTGACTGGCCTGCATAGAGCCCTGACCTTAACCCCATCAAACACCTTTGGGATGCACTGAAACAGAGATTGTGAGCCAGGCCTTCTTGTCCAACATCAGTGCCTGTTTCTCACAGAAACACTCCAAGTTCTTGTGGAAGGCCTTCCTAGAAGAGTAGAAGCTGTTATAGCTGCAAAGGGGGACCAACTTCATATTAATGTCTATGTATTTAGAATGCGATATTTTAAAAGTTCCTGTTGGTGTAATGCTCAAGCGTCCCTATACTTTTGTCCATATAGTGTATTTATATTGACACAGATAATTCAAGCTTTTACAGAACTGTCACATACATAAAATATTTTACACTAAAAAAGAACACATGTATCTAATCTGTCAAAGAAACCACACTGAATATATTAGATTTCCAGATAATGGGTTACATTAGAGGTGATCTTTCTTGCAGAAGAAGGCAATACCTCTTTGGGACCAAACCCCATGATCAAACACTAATGGATGCTTCTAGTGATTCACTATGGAATAACTATAAGCAAATCATATAGCATAAAGATATTCTTGAAGGGCCACCAAACGCATTGCACAAACAGTTGTTATAGAATCTACAATGAATCAGTAAAGCAGTTGGGTTTATAAAAAAATACTCAAAATTACTTCTCTGTGGCGTCTACCTTTGTGGTATGTGTGGCTGTAGCTGAATCTCAGACTGAGATGACCGCTTGCATTCATTTGGTAATTAACACAGAGGAGAAACATGTTTATGTTTCTCTTGAAGGTAGAGCTTGTCCTGACCTCAGGATCCAAGTCTGTGAAGACCTAAACCTGGTGGACCATCCAGCACACAACTCCCCCTTACAAAAAATTACTGCAGTTTTTCTGCAGTTTTTTGGACATGAAAAAACTGCAATACTGTACTTTTACTGCAGTATTACTGCACGTTTACTGCTGTTTTACTGCATTTGTACTTCACTGTACTGCATTATTACTGCACATTTACTGCGCTTTTTTTTTTTACTGCAATTATACTGCATTGTACTTCAATGTACTGCAGCTTTATTGCAATTGTACTTCGGTACAAAAATAACTGCAGTACAACTGCAGTACAGTGAAGTACAAATGCAGTAAAACTGCAGTAAATGTGCAGTAATACTGCAGTAAAAGTGCAGTATTGCAGTTTTTTCATGTCCAAAAAACTGCAGTATTACTTCAGAAAAACTGCAGTAATTTTTTCGTAAGGGCCACACTGGCCTGGAGTGGTAAAGAGTTATTTAGGTTCCAAAAGGTAACACTGGTGAGAAGTGACAAAGCTGGTGTCCCTTTATGATATAGGCAAATGATGCAGCTGTCTTGGGAGCTGGGATGCTGCTAGGGGACATCTCAAGTCATGAGGTTATTTCTGAGGTAGCAAAAAAGGCCATTGAAAATGTAGTTCACCTAGGGAGCTGTAAAATGCAAAAAACCTTAGGGCTGGACGATGTGTACTGAATGCATTTAATTGATTAGCCATCATAAGCAGGTTTTCTGTTTCCATTTATGGAATATCTTTGTCAGAAATAAGACTTGTTTTCCCCCTGCACCATAATAATGCATTGATATTTAATGTAAGTGACAAACAATGTTTAAATTACCATATCTAGACAAACAGGTCAGCTTTGTTCACTAGTCTTAATCTTAATGGTTAAATGGCACCATGAATTGATGCTTTAAGGGATTCAGTGTGTCATGGGAAAAAGGTCTTGTGACTACACAGACAGCCCAGACAGCAATATTTGTAACACACTGGGAGGGATGTAAAAAATGTCATAAATGTATTAACATATGTCTTCATATTTGCAGGATTTTACCTGTGTTGTACCTATGAGCTGGAATTCTGTACTGTTTTCTGTCAGATTCGCCACTATTTATTCTATTTAAATGTTCACTAAAATAAAACATCAGCATCAACTTAATTCCCAAAAGAAGCCTTTTGTTCTCCCCACCTTTCTAGGAACGATTTAGTCATTCAGTAGTGCTAGGAATGAGGCTCTGCACTCCAGTTATGAAAGTGTTAAAATAAAATGTGCAACAAGCCTGATGTTCGGCATTCCTCTTTTAAAATACTGAAGAGGAGTGAAAAAGTAGGAAAAAGTTACAGTCCTGGCCCCTACCAAAGGAAATGCGTAAATATTGACTAGACTTCTATGGTAAAGATGCATGTGATGCACTTGTCAGTTATCTGGCAAAGAAAAGCCCATTAAGAATATTTTCTGTACGCTCACGTGAGTGCAGAAAATAGCAAAGTCCCACTAAGTGGTTTCTTTCATGTCATAAGAGAAAAGGTCATGTGTTTTAGTTTAACTGATACAATCTAATGAAATGACTTTCAAAGGCACAAACCAAATAAATAACCTTTTTTTTCCATCTAATAGTTTGAATGGATGGAGTTTATTTTCCTATTTACACTGCATTTTCTAGTTTTGTAATCTGACTGAAGTTATTTAAAGTGCTTTCCTTTTCATCATGTTTCAATCACAGGCAGAAAAAAATTAAATAATGAATAATAAAATTAGTATTTTGGGAAAATGATATAATAAGGAGATGCATATTCTTAGTTTTCATGTTTTAAACATATGTAAGTACAGATGTGAGATTTTACTTGAAATTCTTTTCTCTACACCAGTTGCAAATTGGATTTCATTACATGTCCATTAAATAACCGTCTTGATAAGCATTCTAATACTGTCACATACTGCATAGACATTTTATAGCATGGTCATTTCTTCCCCCGTACTTTTGAGTCATTTGATATTTTGAGACATGTTCAAAGTAACTGTACCGTCTAAGGAAATGTCTTTCTGTAAACAACTATAATGAGACAATGTGGGTTATGTCATTAAAGTTGATTTTTATCACCAAAGCAAGCAAATGAATGGCCCAGTCAGCAGGAATCCTGCATTGGTTGGTGTGATAAAACAACTTTTAACATTTTGCACCATAATAACCCCCTTGAGCTCATTGGTTTAAAAACATCTACTGCAAACTTCCTTTTCTTCTCCCCTCCTCCATTGGGGTTAGATAAGGTAAAGGGTTGGAATAATCATGCAGGTAATTGAGATCCCTATCAGTAATTAAAATTACATAAGTTTATAAAAAGAACATTATTTCTCCCTGTCCTCTTTTGTCCCCTATCTCATCTCCCTACTCCTCTCTATGTTCCGATTTCTCTTACCCAGGCTTGTGTTTCCAGTTCTGGTGCTTCACATCTTGTGTCAACCCTCCATGTGCTTCAATCCCTCCGTTGCCTTTCAGATTTCTGCAGCCATAGTGATACCGATGGGGAAGAAAAACCTGCCTTACTCACGTGAGGAGAACCACTAGCTATAATGTTAGTAAATGTTAAATGTAAACCATAGTTTCTAAAAATGTTGTTCAGATTTCTTTAAATGTTATCATGGGAAGGGTACCTGATGATCTTGTAGCTTTCCTGAAACATCCCAAGCCCTCTGCAGACCACCATCTGAAACCAAGCACTAAGAGAGGCCCTAGCAAGAAAAAGGTATTCAGCCACATTTGAACTTTGCCAGATCTGTAAGAAAGTTTACTTACCGTTTCCCCATCCCTTTCTCTTATTCATCTCTCATTCAGTGACTTGGAGAAACAAAAAATTTGCAGACCTTGTTCTTTTTCAGTGCACTCCGGTGATGCAGGGTGATATGTCACTTCACCAACTAGTCAAAAGTCCTCCAGCTTACCAATCACCTATTCCTGAACCCAGACATGCAATGGAAATGTGTGAATGCACTTGATCCCTAGAACGAAAAAGGGGTTCTAAATAGACCTTCATATCTATATCTATATACCCTTTTTAAACCTGTCACCAATCTTTAATATGAGTGCGGTTCTAGTTTCCGAATATCAATAACACATTTAGAAGCAGCCATATTGCCTATCATTTAACAATACATTTTGGTATAAGGGACATATAAAGACAGACAGCACATACTTTTCAACTCTAACTTTAAATTCATACCAAGCTTAAGTATGTTAAAAAAGCAAACTTTTCATTGTGATTGTAGTTACATCAGCAAAGTTCCCATACTAAAAGAACTAACAGTAGGAAACACATTTTTTTATTATATTCTAATTGTAATTATATATATATATATATATATATATATATATATATATATAGTGTTCTTGTCCTTTTACATTAAATGCAGACATTATCCCAGAAATGGAAACGTGACATTTTGACATAATGATAAATGAATCATTAATTGACTAGTTAGCAGTAACACAAAGGTCTGCCTAGTCATCAGTTACAACAGAAACATAAGTGTGGATGTTGCTTCTCACTGTTACAGGAAATACTATGTAATTAGCCGAGGTCAAATTTAGTAGATTTTTAGATTGCCTGGGGCTAGTAAAAAAAAAATAAATGATATGGCCTAAAACTTTCTTCAGTCCTTGCGTGTATTGTCTTTTATATTGCTACACCTTCATCAAGCAGCCTCAGTCAAAGATGCATGACCAATCCTCTCAATCAATGTCTGGATTAAAGATTGATTAAGTTTAAAGGGGGTACTTTATCAAAGCCTTCTAGAGAAAAATACCCTCAATATATGAATACTGGTTACGTCATAGGCTTCTAGACATAGATTATCTATAATCAAAATATATATTTAAGTCAATTATTCTATTAATTACAAAAGTACATTATATCGGATATATCACATCTTTGTTTGCTTTGTTTTCCTCACTTCCATGAAAACTAGTATAAATGCTTATCAATCGATATTTTATTTTCTAACATCTATTGTTATTGCTAGTTAAAGTTTAGCAAAGGTGACTTTTTGTGTCTTATTCATAGATATCATTTCAGTAGGAGTCTGAATATTACACACCGTGGATTTATTGTGATTACTTTTAACATTTGATTTTATTTTATAGCCACTTCATTTAAGTTTGGTTACAACTGGTAAAGTGAGAGATTATTTTTGCAAACTGATCCATAGTCATTAGTTTCCAACAGAGCTTTGGATACTATTGTACACCGGTTTCACTGGACTATTATGCAACTCTCTGAACAGCACAAGTCTTGGCTGACCTTTAAGCTCTGGAACGGCATTGCCCTGCCAGTTTTCTACCCATTTCCATGCTCTTCCTGTCCTCACCTATTGGTTGCCATAAAGAACATGGTTAACCCCAATGCATGTATCTCACAAAAGTCTGGTTTGTCATATCTGCTTAGGCGGGACTCTGTCTAATGCATACAGGGTTAAACTAATCTGTGTATTAAGTAGTTACCGTATGAAACATTGAAGTAATGCGGTTAATGAAAAGTCTTCCCAAAACAGAATTCTCAAGGTGCACTGAGGTTCTTTTTTATAGTACACAACAGCTCACACGCAATTCACATGTATAAAGGAACATTACAAATGTTATTTCAAAAAGGTTTCTTTTAATGTTTGCTACCTTTATATGGACCATCTACATCTTTATCTTAAATGCTAATAATCAGAACATTGACATAAGAAAAGGCCAATCATTTATCTGATACCAACCAGACAACCTAAATAACAATTGAATCCTTTATCTAATATGTGGCTGACCCCCCCCCATCCAGTCTGGTACAAATAGTCTTTGTGCCTTCATCAGATTTTGTTGTATTACTTTGACCCAAACCCATCAATCTGCCTCAACTGGATAATGATCTGTAATCACTTTCTTTCAGGGGAGTCTATAAATTTCCCAAGGTCCTATTCTTTTCTGAAGGACTCCTTATGTTCATTGCCATTTGGTCACATACCCTCTTTTTCAATCACTAAATAGCCAGGCACATGGTCCATTCTGTGCGGAGACGCCCGGCTGTTCTGTGTTGATTTTTCATGCTCTTGTCTTTTAAAAGATGCTAAGTATTACATGCCAGAACTCAGGGGGGTGCCAGATTAGGCTACACCACATCATAAGAAACCATTTCTTATTAAGATTGACCCATTTTATGGCTGCTTTGTGTTGCTTCTTGTAATCCATGAACTAACAATATAAAGGACATGAAAAGAAGAACCATTGAGTGGGCTACGTAACATAATGAAGAAGAAGGGGGGAGAGATTAAGACACATTACTAAGAGTGTTCTATGGAGCCAGAGAGGAGATTTCCTGGAGATTTTGTGCTAAACACATCAATAATCTTCCTGTCCTTTGTCTTGTCCTAATAAAAAAAGGAGTACTAGAGGTCATAATAAATGAGTAATAGCAAAATATTAATGGCTATAAAACCAAGGACATGTGCTGCTGTGAACACAGACATATTGAATCGTATTATGTTTACTATCATAAACATTACAACTGTTTAATTCAGTACACAGCATTCTATAAAACATAACCTGATTGTATAATGTTCTTCTCTGGACCCAGCAATTCTTAAATACCACTTCTTGTTTAGGCCTTCCAATATCTGCTAAAAAGCTTGTTCACAAATCCCCCCCCCCGGTTTAAAAAAATCCCACTGTGCGGGTTTAAATACACATAATGCCAAACATGCACTCATATTGCTGGAGGATGCTAATCAAAAGGATCTAGGGGGGATGCTAATCAAAAACAGGGATCAAGATGCCGACTAAACTGCGCTACATATGCACAATTGATTTTTGATGGGAAATACATATATCATAAAAAACATTATAGAGTGGTAACAATGTGATGAATTGTGTCATGCTTACATACTTCTTTCCCTTCCGTCCTCGGTGGGGCTCTATAGATTTGTCTTTATAATGTGTGGAAGTATCGGCTATGAATTTTTCTTCAAATCATTTATTTCCCATTAGAAATCTGTCAATTATTTTATTTTCTTAGATTTTTTTTCTGGCATGCAACTATCTCAGATTCACAGAAATCCTATTCTAGGAGAAGAATAAGAGAAAAGAAATTCTAGTTCAGAGTGTGTTTCAGCGCAGCCCGGCAACTAAGCTCGCAAGAGCAGGGCCCTCTTCTTCTTTGTACCAGTTTGTTATTGTATGTGTTATTGTATGTGTTTCTAAATTGTTCTACTGACTGTAACAGCGCTGCGGAATCTGCCGGCGCTTTATAAATAAATGTAATGTATGTAATGTATATTTTTTGCTTAGTATTTAGCAAAATAGGTTTTATTCGTTATATGTACTTTTTTGCAACATACAGAGCTTTTCGAAATCCCTCAAATTTAACTGTTTATGAAAATGGTTACCCTTTGATCTCCTGAATACCTAATTTGCGTAACTCAGAAGGAGTCCATTGATGTTCTCTAGCTAAGGAATACACAGCATGACATCATGGATCACATTGTGTATGTATCTCTTAAACAGCTTGACAGCACCACAAGTATAAGTCGCAAATGTAAGGGATATGTAAAAATGTCCAAGTATAGTCTAGTGATAAATGATATGTAGTAAGGAAGAATATTTTTAGATATTAAAACTGTGGTTTACATTTAACATTTACTTAACATTATAGCTAGTGGTGCTCCTCACAGGACAGATTTGAATTATTCGATGGACAACCTCCCAAATATAGAGAAGCGTGAATCTACCATATTAATACCCCCAACTTGTATATCAATATCAATAAATGTGCACTGACAATAAAGAGGTATAAGGAGCCCACAACACCTTAATATAATTAGATTTTACGTTTATAAAATAACAAAGAACAATCAAATGGGTATGTAAAGGTAATGGTCAAAGTATGACCACTGACAGAAAACACACTGATTAGTCCTGAGTCGGAGAGACCAGTAATATGGGAGATTCCATTAGGTACATTGGGAGGAAAACCTGCATTGTATGTATGGGGTGTGTGGTATGTGTTGATTGATAGGGTATTTAAGGGAGTTATATAGAATTTTCTGGTCTGAATTGAGTCTGGGTGTATATTATAGCCGTTAAAGCTAGTATGTGAACAAGCCCTGATTTTGTATAGTCTAGAAACACTCCTGCTATATCTAAATACCAAATACCTATTCAAAAGTATTTTTATTTCATATTTTTCATTTAAAAAATTATCAACGCATCCTAAACATCCTCACAATACACACACACACAACATTTATGTTTATGTTTATTTTTTTGTACACAAACAGCATACGATCTGGTTGCCATAGCTGAAACTATTGTCTATGACATTGTAAAGCTATTGATTGAGCTGCTTCGTGTAATACTTGTACAGATGGCAGGTCAGTGTGTGACTGCGCTATTGTGCATGTTTGAACAAAGAGCCAATGGAAAAAAAGAGCAGTTGAAAACAGAATGTGCCAACAGTGCTGATTGCACAATAACTTACTGACAGAAGTGTTCCTAAAGGGACGGTAATTGGACTTTGCTGTAGTTTGCTTTCCACAAAAAGCAACAGGGGTTGGTAGTTTAGAATAAACATTTTTTTAACTCTGTGCAAGGAGTGTGAGGCACAGAGCTTTGCAATACTGTTCTATACTTGTTGGCATTCAAATAGTTAAACCTGAAAATATTGTTTCTTGCTTTTTAATGCAAAATTAAATTTTTTTCCATCAAGTGCATGTCTTATAGCCTCACGCATTTTCTCATGCATGAATAATAGAAAAAAACTCACAAATCAACATCATTGTATAAAACATTATTTCAGAATGCCTATATCCATCATGAGTCGACACATCAGTGTGTGTGGCAAGGCTTGTGGAAGTCCATTGTTGTCTAAAGATGGAAGAATGAATACTGCACTGAAAATAATAAAAATAATCTTTTTAATAATTTTTATTTTTACATTGCACCATAGTGACTATTCAAATGATTTGACGGAAATGTCTTGTCCTGAAGGAAGGCATGGCTATTTAAATACAATTAAGCACTAAATATCTTCTTCTTTCAATGACTGTATCAGAATTTGGTAGGAAACTAGAAATTGATGATCAAGGCCACAAATCCAATCATCCCATTGCAGAGCAGACGGTTGATACTTATTATCAGATATATGCATAAGGGATTGTTCACTGGTCTTCCTATTAAAAGTATGTTTCTACCATTTACTTGGTTCCATGTTTGGTGAACAGCAGCTGCCCTACCTAAGACTAGGTCCCCATTGGAATAGCACATGTCTGGTGATTGATAGAATGCTGTAACTGGTTCAATAACATTAATTTCAATGATGTCATTTCTGGTGGCCAGTGTTATTAATGTCCCCACATGCTGTAGAGGTTCTTAGCCAAAGAACCTAGATTAACCAAATACAAAGGAGCAAGATGAGAAAGTGACCCTTCCTGATAGGGGTACATTGTAAGTTATACCAAAACGGCTTCAGTAGCGCTTTGTCACTCCAGTAATTTTCACACATGGTTGGTCACACAATGTCTGCACTTACTTAAAATAAAACCTACTTAAAGTACAAAGCTAGCGATTACTGATCTAGTGTATTATTTATATTTACATATATATATATATATATTTTGTTAAATATAAATGGAAGTTTAAAATATTGGCTTATAAATTTCATATTTTAATTTTCTAAAATGCTTGGTTTCAGGATATGTTTTACAGTCTTTGTGGTGTAGGGAAGTATCAATGTAAATTTAATATCGTTTAATACTCTTGCAATGTCTCATTGGCTTGACAGCACTCAAACAATGCCTCTGCATATTGCAAAAAGCTGAGGGGAAATACCTAGATAAACCAATTGAAAGAATAATGTCAGCATCTTGGATGGTATCTCTCTGTTATAAAGCAACTGGGAGGCCATATATTTTTAGACTATACTGAAAGGAATGTGTCTTTTACTTAGTTTTTTATGGTTTACCACAAGATGCAATTTTCTGGCCTTACATGCAGTAGTAACAAAAGTCAGAGAGATTTTATGATAGCTGCCACAGACTATAAATGATGGCATATACTAAAATATTTATAGAACTGTAAAATCCTGATTTCTCTCCGGTACAGCAGATGGGGTTCTAAAACCTGTTCCCAGATTGTCACATTTCTTTACCATTTGATGACAAAACAGCCTGTTATCACTTTGACTCTTGTGAAAATTTTAACTGGTGTAATCAAGTTCACACTCCTGTCCAATTATCTTAAACATCTTACAACGTATTAAGCAATGTCACCATCATTATATGCAAAATTGTTCTGAATAACCTTACCGCACATTTAAATGAGAAATTACAGTAGAAATAATTTCGGAAATTGTCTGAAGTCTAAGTTTTTGTGCGTATTTGTTCCTTTTATATATTTATACTCTTCAATTAATTGCATATATGTTTATTTTTTTTAATATCAAACATTTCTTATTATTCACTTTTACATGTTTTTCTTAAATATGTAATACTTGTTGTGGTTAACTTATTTGAATGCCACATGTCATAGGGACGCTAGCAATTTCATAGAAGGATACTTTTTCTTTGCATGAATATGTTCTCATCAACGTGGCATAAAACATTTTATAGTAAATACATGAACACAATTTAACTGAATACACTTGTTAGCTTCTCTAATTGTAATATTATGACAATATGATCTGACTGTAAAGTTTTTACTACTTGAAATTCTTCTAGTGATTACTATTTTTTCTAAATCCATCACAAATAAATTTAGAAACTTTTCTATAAAGGGCTCTTTCTTCTTTGAACCCGCATGGGGAGAAAGGAACGGATAGGGGTCACGTAACCACGCGGTGAAACCGAGGCTGCTTGTGCAGTGCGTGAGCAGCTGGAGAGCAAGCTGCAGGAGCAATGAGAGGTAAGCGGGGACAGGAGGGATGTATTTATGTATGTATGTGAGCATGGATGTGTATTTGTATGTGTGGCCATTGATATGTAATTGTGTATGTGTGAGCATGGATGTGTACTTGTGTGTGTGAACAAAGATATGTACTTGTGTGAGCATGGATGTGTACTTGTGTGTGTGTGTGTGAGTATGGATGTGTACTTGTATGTCTGAGCATGGATGTGTACTTGTATGTCTGAGCATGGATGTGTACTTGTGTGTGTGGGCATAGATGTGTACTTGTCTGTGTGTGTTTGGGGGCATGGATGTGGATGTGTCAGGCCCCATCCGGGTTGCAGAGTCTTTAGTCTCCCTGTCTTGCTACAGTTTCCTAGTCCTTGCTACAGTTCTCTCTTTGCAGTAATCCATTCCTGGATTTTCCTATGCTCTGTCCTGTACCTCCGATTCCTTGATTCCAGTCTTGCTCTTTGCTTTAGCTCTTTATAAGGTGTGCCCCACCTGTGTGTTCTGTTTGTCTCAGTCTGCAGTCTACAGGTATGTCTCTGATATGTGTTTGGGTTTCATGTTTAGGTTGTCTAGTACCTCTTTAGGCAGGTTTTAGCGTTAGGACCCACCGTAAATTGGAGTACTTTGGCGTAGTGGTGGGCTAAGCATACTATGGCCATAAGATGTGACGGAATCTCCAATTGTTATCTTATAGTCCTGGGCTAGTACTATATCCATGTTTGTCTGTCTTTAATGTACCTTGCCCTCCTTTCCCTTTCTGAGGAGTTCGGTTCTTCTCTCCTCTCCCCATGTCCCAGTTAATATGTCCTATCCTTGCTTAAAGGAGAAGTGTCCGAGGATTCTGGCTCCTCACTCCATCCCCTGTGTTCCTTGTCTTGTTCCCTGTCCTGTGTTGTGCCCTGTACCATGTATGTTTTGTCTGGTGATGTTTCTTGCTTGGTCTCCCTGTCCCTTGCTCTGTCCCCCTTGCTCGCTCTGTCCCTCTTGCTCGCTACGTTTCTGTTTCTCCTGTACTCCAATTAGCTTCCCTACTCCCAGCCTGCAGCATCCTGCACATGATTCTGGTGCTATGTATCATACCTGCTCCAGGGTGCCTGCAGGATATCACTTTGTTTTGGTCAACATCCGCTGCTATGTCAGGGTGCTGGTATGTGGCTGCACAACCCTGGGTGCTCGGCGCCCTGGAGGGTGCGGCCACCCTGCATCAGGCTCTCACCACTCGGCTACTGCGCAATAACCCCTGAACACCATCTTTGGACGCTCTGGGTCATGGTAGCCGTCTGACCACGAACCTGGGACTTTACAGGATGTGTACTTGTGTGTGAGCATGGATGTGTACGTGTGTGAGTATGGATGTGGGATTGTATGTGTGTGAGCATGGATGTGTATTTGTGTGTGTGGCCATTGATATGTAATTGTGTATGTGTGAGCATGGATGTGTACTGATGTGTGTGTGTGTGAGCATGCATGTGCACTTGTGTGTGTAGGCATGGATGTGTTCATGTGTGTGTGTGAGTGGGGGCATTGATGTGTACTTGTGCGTGAGCATGGATGTGGAATTGTATGTGTGTGAGCATGGATTTGTGTGTATGTGTCTATTAAATAGAGGCGTGAGCATGGATGTGGAATTGTATGTGTGCGAGTATGGATTTGTGTGTATGTGTCTATAAAATAGAGAATAATAATAAAAAAATCACAAAAAGGGAAAATAATTCAGATGTAGTATTGTTTATGCAATATAATTTGCAAGCATTTCAAATTTTAAAAAACTCTGGAAAAACATTGGCATAATCTTCTACAAGATTATATATAAGAAACCAAAACCTTTAAAAAATATGTTAGCTCCAACTATGATTAAAGACAAAAAAATCTCTGGGTCCATCTGAATCTAAAGGGTTTCTTTCTACTGAAATCGCAGGGGTCGCAACTGTTATGATGCCAACCTCTGTAGCTGTCTGGGGTGATCCCTGTGACCACTTGTCCAAGGGTTTGCAGCTTACCCTTTCTGGCGCTTGCATGCTCTCTTTGCAGCCTTGCTCCTGCTTCACCGACACCGGTACAAAATTATTCACAAAGGGCTGGATCAGGCCTGTCCAGGTTGGACTGGCCCTTTGTGAACAATCTTGGACTAGCACTGGGAGGCAGGAACGCAGTTGGGTCACGCAACGTGACCCCAAGATAAAAGTGTTTGCGAGAGAAGTAAGCTGCGGTAGAGGTAAGAGGGTATGAGAGAAAGGGAGAGAGTATGAAATAATTAATGCATGTTTAAATGAGAATGTATGTATGTGTGTTTTTATGTTAGCATAGATGTGTAAGTTTTTGTGACCTCAGATGGCACAGGCAGGCTGTTTGGTGACACTCTAGCTGTTTGGTGACAAAGGTGGAAAAGGCAGGCTGTTTGATGGCCCCGGCAAGCTGTTTGGTGGCAAAGATGGCCCAGAGAAACAGTTTGGAGGCACTTAAAAGCTGTTAAGTAGCAAAAATGGCATGGGGAAAAAGCTAGCACAGGATTTTGACATGATAAGTTTTTTAGGATCATTTTTTTTTAAGCAGTGCAGTCTCTGACAAGGAGGGGGTGACTGAGGGCGTTAAGTTAACAGAAGTTAACTGTGTTGCTCGGTTCACTTATTTACAATAATGATTTTTGGAGCTGACTGTCATGAACTGCATACTTGGGTTTTGATTCCATACGTACACTTGATGTAATCATAGGTCTAATTAAATATAATATATATTGTTCAATTGTTATAGACATAATTGAGTTTAATTTTTAAATATATTACATATACGTACGTGAGATGTTAATTATTCCTTTTTATGAATTTGGGATATATATATATATATATATATATCTATATAGTATAATTTAATATTTTATACATGATTTTGGGATATGTTGAATTATCTGAGTACTTGATTGGTTCAGATTATTAATGTACATTCTATTGAAGGGTTAATTATTGGTATATATTATAATGACAATGCTGAAGGATATTGAATATACTGGTAATAGAGAGGTTAATCATCTATAACTGCTCATGTTTGTAATGATTGTATGTATATTATAAAATAAATATACCATTAACCCCTTAGGGACCAGGCTGTTTTTTACTTTTTGTACCATTTGGGACCGAGGCTGTTTTCACATTTTTGCGGCGCCCGCGTTTAGATGTAATTTTCTCTTCAGTTATTTAGTGTACTCACACACGTTATATATTGTTTTTTTCAGGACAAGAAGGGATTTCTTCAGATTCAGATTAGATTTTTTTCCATATTTTTTTAAATTATTTTTAAATATTTTACTAATCACATTGTGATTAGAAAGCTGGGCTCCATTGACTTGCATGGTTGAATGCAGTACCTGTATTCAACCTGCAAGTGGAGCCGGAGTTCTCAAGAGACCCTCTAGCCAACTTTTCCAACTTTGTTATTTTTTTTTAAGGACACGCCGCCTTCTTGCGAGTGGCAAAATCACTCGCAGTGGCAGTTATGACCACTCTCCGGAGTGGTCACAGCGTCTCCTGGTCTGAGTGTTCCCCTGACAGCGAACCTGCAGATTTCCTCTTCCGTCAACTCCTGCAATGCCATGAAGATAAGGCAGGCTAGATGGGGAAGGGACCGGGGAGATTAGTAGACGAAGATGATCACGAAGATTCTTCGTGTGTGTGTCTTCGTCTTCTTCTACGTTTAACCGCTGCTCTCTTCTCTTCTTCGTGTCTTTGGAACGAACACGAAAATGTACTCTTCGTGTTCGTTTTCAAGTTCGCCCGAAGACGAATGCACAAGTCTATTTATAATATTTAATATACCCTAACTCCATCTATATTGTAAACCAGTCTGAGTGAGACTCTCCTCACCTTTTATTTCTGAAAGTCAAATTGTTATGTTATGTACTACTTATTATGTCCTATATACCCATTATAAAGCAATGCGTAATATGATGGAGCCATATAAATCATAATAGTATTTAGATTCGTATGGATTACAATTTAATCAAAATTTGTCAATTTTGTCAATATGTATGAATCTCTGAAAACGAGCGATCCCCAATGAAACAAAGACTAAGCGAAGTTATCTGAATTATCGTTAGAAATTTGATGGGTTTTTTCCCACTCTTACTCTCTCTCACACTCTCATTCACATTCAGTCCACTTCTTCTCTTGCATCTTCTTGTGTCTTCTTTCTTCGTCTGATGAACGAGAGCGTGAGAGTGTGAGAGAGTGTAAAAGAGTCTAAGAGAGTGAATATGGGCTTTTCCGAATGTAAAAAGCCCTCGAATTTCGTCTGAGCTGAAATGTCAGGAAATAAAATCATTACCCAAAAAGAAACGGACCAAAAACAAAATGAAAAAATTGTCCGAATCGTTTTTGGTCACAAGCATAGTACTACTAATAATATATCTTTACAGAGTATATATACTCTACACTGTCTATATATATATATATATATATATATATATATATATATATATACACACACATGCACACACCCAAATAGCCTTTTTTTTCCTACTACCATGTCGTCTGCCCTAAATAAATCCATTAAACTCAGGTAAATCACATAGAGCAGTTTATCATGCTGTGCAAATACACATAGAGTGTACTACAATCCAAGTTTAATGAATCACTTGTCAAATCCTGTTGTGGTGACAACTGACAAGGATGGGAATTTTGGCATGATTATGTGAATCACTGTAATTCGTTTGAATAGTATGGTAATTTGACTTGATTTAACAACACATTTTCTGAATAGTCAAAAAACTGCACAATGTGAAATGTATTCTTTATGTTTAGTTACATTTAAAAAAGACAAGCTAATGGCATACTATGTATCACATATAATATTATAAAAGTAAGTGTACATTATACATTTTTGTAAAAAATATAATATATATATATATATATATATATATATATATATATATATATATATATATATATATATATATATATATATAAACAGTATACAGTGCTGCAAGGAGGTTTATATCTTCTCTAGCTCTTAGCAGGTACTCTATAGGTTAATACAATGCAAATGAGTCAGACTGCAGAATCCAAGTGAGAATGGCCAGCATCTAATATCTTGCCCTATTTCCACTGTGGGGTGGGCTGTGCCTGCCGATTGAGTCATTCTATTGGTCGCTGTGGTAATAAGACCAGTTTTAAACTTCCCCAGCACTACTTGTTATGTGTAGAAGTAGATAGCAGGGCAGCAGGGCAACTCCTGCCATAAAACTCACTCCAGTGATAGCATTTCACGGTGTCCTGGGTAGTGATGTCATCATGTGGATGCTATGGAGTATGAATCAAAGATTTTGAGTCATGAAAGTGTCTATTTCAAAGGTAAAAGGACACCCTTTAAAAAAAAAAAGAAATCCCTTCATGACATGTTGAACAAAAATGCCACATGGACGTTATGATAAGCACCTTGGCGTTTATTTTGGACTGATTCATTTGGTTCTAGAACAATTCATGATCCTGGCATTGTTTGGGACTTATCTGGGGAGTTTAGAAGGAGAAATATATAGCCATGTATCATAATAGATACAATAAAAATTCCAATTACCATTGTCATTTTAAAAATCATATAATAAATCATAGACCATTCGACAGACAGAAATCCCAATTTAATGTTAAATATAAAAGGAATATACATTTTAGGGATAGAGGATATCTTAAGAATATTAATAGCAATGCACAACAGGAGTTAATTATTTTGGCATTGTTGATATTAATTCAAAAAAATTAAGCCTCTGCTTTCCAAAACCCCATCAGCATATTCATTTGGCACAATAGATGAACTATTGTATATTGACTCCACCCTTGACCAATGCTTACGCTAATTTATATCTATTTAACCTTGTAATTGATATACAAATATTGTATTTAGCTGGATGCAAATTTTACACCTGGAAAAATATATTCCCAAACAATTTTCCTTAATTGTTGCTTGCTTATTTGTAATTTATGAAAAGCTAGTTTGTTCATCTCACTTGTCTCCTGACAATACCACCATGCTCACATTCTCGCAAGAAATTCCTTCCATGTAACTAGCTTCAAAAATGATCATTTGAGGGGTCTTTTTAGTCCAGGCAGACCTAGGAGTTGGCGCATGACAAAGACAGGACCTTAGAAATAAAGCATGGTGCTTCTCAAAGAAACACAATGCTTTCCTATAGGCGTGCTTAGCCCAAAATCACTGAAGAAATAGAAGAAATTCTATGCAAACATAAAAAGGAAATTTAAACTAAAAGTTTTATGGATTTTTTTATCCATGAGGATATAGTACAGAGCCGTATAGAGTCACTGAGAAAAAAACTGGTTTTATTTCTTTTTGTTCCAGTGAACTTCCATTATGTACAGACCTAAATGGCTGCCATTGTTGTCAGCAGGGCCGGCCCTATAATGGGGCAGACTGGGGCAATTGCCCCAGGCGGCACTTTAGAAGGGGCAGCACTTTGCCGCCCCAAGCGCTTTTTTTTGTTTTTTTTTTGAAGCGGAGGAGAGAGAGAGGGGCACCGAGTGGTTTTCGCTTACCCGCTCGGCGCCCCTCTCTCTCTCTCCTCTGCGGCGAGTCTCCCTGTTCGGTCCCGGTGCCGGCTTGTAATGCAGAGCGCCGGAAGTGACGTCAATTTCCGGCGCTCAGCATTACAAGCCGGCACCGTGGCAGAGCAGGGAGACTCGCCGCAGGACTGTTTAAAGGTAAGTACCGGGGGGATCGTAGATTATGGCGTCGGCGAAGTTTAAAATGCCGCCCCCCCCCCCGCCGTCGGCGGGGGGGGGGCTTCGTTTTAAACTTCGCCCCAGGCGGCGTTAAGTCTTCGGCCGGCCCTGGTTGTCAGTCACGTGACAGTTGGGGTGACTTTTCCTCCTCAAATACCTCGTAGAGCTGATTCCTTTTGGCTGATTAAATCCTACATAGACTTTCATTAGTCACAACGGGTGACTTTCATGAGTCTGTTGGGTGATTAAGACAGATCCCTTCCATTCCAAGGAGTCAGGGTGATTGTTTAATATATTGGGCTATGATAACAGAGCTAAATGTATTAATTTCTAATATGCAGTTCCCTAATAAACAACATAATGTCTTTCAAAACATATTTTTCGGCTGATTTTAGTAATAAAAAATGGTGGCAGTTTATTTGAAACATCCATGAACTGAACAAATGTACAAAATTGCCAAGCCCTGATTAGCTTTGGGTAAGAAAACCTTCAACAGGTGTATAGAACCAGTGCATGAGCTAAACTGGTGGCTTCCATACACATAGGTCCTTGTATGTGTGTATGGAAAGGTGAACGACACCATCCACCACTGCAATACATATTATGTGTTTTGTTTTTTTTACTTTAATTTGAAACAGTTAACTGGCTTTATTTTGAGAGATGCTGATCTTGAACAGTTTGAGCAGAAGCTGTGTTACTTGTAAAGAAGAATAGAAAGAAACACATAGACCATTTGATAGGTCTAAAGGCTCCTTGCCAGGTCATCAAATCCTAAATGAAGAAAATACAAATAAAAAGTGTAAAAGACAAACTATAATATGGCTGGGCACCCAACCTATGTGAATATCTGAAATTACATTCACTTTTTCACAGGATATCCATCCATGTTATAAATGCTTAGTTGCACTAGCATTTTTTAACCTCATTTGGGGTTCTTATTACAAAGTAGATTCAGGTGGTATCTATTGCCACACAGGGTGGCAGAATTGGATGGTTACAGTTACAATTATATGTTATTTAATTAAGTAGTTTAGATCGGCTGCCACATTTACTTAGCATCTTTCCTGCCAAATATCTCTACGGAATTGCATCCATCCCTGCACTTCGTGTATTGCTATGGAAATAAACAGACTTAAAAAACAACTCCCCATTCTTAATTGTCTTCTCTTGATAAAATCATGCATTGACCATATTCTCAGCAATACAAGAATAAAAATATTACCTGACAATGACTAGTTTTTACCATTTTTGGTAAACAGGAGACCTTAGCAAACCCGAACACTCTTGTCGATATTGTATGTATGTACGTATGTAAATTTGTGTTTAAACACAATAAATTAAGGCATAATCCTTGTTATGACATGATTTGGCTTTGTTGGAGTTTTGATAAAGAGTAGGCATTCTCGTATTTTCTGCCACTTCATTTTACCTGCTGAAATGTAACAGAATGTCTTATATACTTGTTTTATTTCATATATGTTGCATGCTGATACATTATTACATGTTTTTCCCAAAATAATGAATAATTGTATTTAGTAATAGCTGCAATATTTCTATGTAATAGCCATTCCCAGCCTAGATCGGATTGATCCTGTCTCTGTCTATGTCATTCCATATGTATGAAGTCAACACAGAGTGCTAATAAATTCTACTGTAGGTATCACCTTTGCATACAAATAAGCCAATGATATGATCACAAACACCTTGTATGTGATTGGTAATAAATAATTACAAAATTAATTGGCAGGAAATGTCCTTAATGTCCACATCAAAGGATTCATTTGTGTACAAAGAACCCTCCTGTACACCAAGCCACCCTGTACACCAAGCGTTGCAGGAGCCTGTGCAACACTTCTGACACGTACACTGATTCACGTTAACTCATACTACTAACTTTTTAGAAGACACAACCATGACACTTTTATACTAAAATAGTCTTCGCCTCTATCTGGAAAGAAACCCAGAAAGCATGCTGTATCGATTCTCAGGACATCAGGCAAAGCCAGCTGGCAGACTCACCATAAAGTGTATGCCAAGGCAGAGGACTCGAATCGCAGCTTACCTTCACTGTGGATGTATTGTAGATGTACAGGCCTCCGACAGCTGTGAAATTGGCAGCTGACAGTAGGTGTGAATAAACAGTTGGGTTCCTCCCAATTTGAATTCAGCAGGTAGGAGACAGTATCTGTACACAGCAATTATGAAATTGGCACAAATTAATTGTTTATCCTCTGCAATATTCCTACTGGACATTATTAAAATACCATCTGTTCAGACAAAGAACCAAACTAAAGTTAGAACAGAAACAAGGGGGAAAAAAGGTTCCATTATCGGTCTTTAAGTCGAATAATAAAAGATTTTATTTATTTTTCTTCTTCTTTAAACAAAATGTTATTTTACAAGCACCTACTTTTTGGTAAGTCTTGCTGTTGTTTAGGCAATAAAACAGTTCCTTTTTTGGTTTTGGACACAGATTTCTATGGATGAAACATGTTAGTATTGTGTGTAGTTTTTCTATGTGTGTTTCCAAGGAGGGCGGATTAAGAAGCAAAGATCACAGTGGTGGGATGGTTAAAATGATGTCTTTGAATATACATGGTTTAAATTCACCATTTAAACGAAATATAATTTTTCATTTTTTGGGACAAGGGAAAATTGATGTTGCATTCGTACAGGAGACACACTAGAGAGAAGATGATAAATTCCACTTTATTTCATATAGATACTCCACTATGATTTCTGCTTCAATGAAAACTGAGAACTTTCAAAAAGAAGGATGGCACCAATTAGAATCAAACCTTTAACTCACTGATTTATCTATAAGAATATGGCTACAGAATTGTAATATAGATGCGAATACAGGTTTAGTACTGAATTATATTATGCGTTTATTGGTACAAAAAAAGGTGTGATAAACCTCAAGTGTTCTGACACTTGCTGGAGATGTGAGGCAGAGGTTGGTACCTATATTCACATTTGGTGATACTGCATTAAGATTAGATCATTATGTCATGAAATGAATGATAATTAAAAACATTACAGACAAGGAGATCAAGGCAACTCTCCAAAGAAATATTGGCCTAGACTTATGTCTGAACAGACATTCATCATTGTTCTTCTCATGGTTGCCACCATTTTGTCAATTGCTAGGTTTGGGTGACTAAAATATTATCCATCTTGGAGTATAATTAAACTTCAGGTCATCTACCAACATAAGATGGAAAGGTGTAGAGCTAACCAAATAGGCCTCACAACATACATTTTCCATATGTTCTAAATGGAAAGTGTTGCCTCCCCTGAATAACCAACTTTGAAAGGTATTTTTCTCCCTCTATAGTTACCACATGTTCCCATTAATTATTTAAAATATTAGTTGCTCTGCATAAGTGTCTGTGACATTTATGTGGTTTTTTTGGACTGGGCTAATTCCAGACAGACAGCACCATTATTGTTATTTTTGGAGTTATATAGCACTGACACATTCTGCAGCTATGTACAATGGAAAAACAGGACATACCAAGTTTTACATGACAAATGTAACGTACAGAAACAAAACATGATAAGGACTCTGCTTGAATTATTTTATAATCTTGTTTATAAAATGAGAGATATTATAGAATTAAGGTATGGTGGGGACTGCAAGTAACTTTCTAGTTAGATTTATTCTTAATTTCAATCACAGGTCTGTTAGATATATAGAAAGATCCAAGACCTGCTCAGAAAATAGTTTATGTAGCAAACCACAGCAGCAAGAACATAAAAGGTAAATGGCAATAAATAGAATTCACACATGTATATTTAGTAGACTTGTGCATTCGTATTCGGGCGAACATGAAAACGAACACGAAGAAACAAACATGGCGGCAGCAAAACGTACACAAAGACGAAGATGCACAACACGAAAGGCAGCTGCCCTTTATTGGTTGATGCCAAAGGAAGCCCCTGCAGGCGACCAATAGAGTCGCTCGTACAGACCTTTAACTCCTGGAGCAGGGAGAACAATGGTCTCTCCAGGCCGAGTTTCAGCATCAGTAGTTAAAGGCCTGTACGAGCGACTCTATTGGTCGCCGGCAGGAAGCTCCTCTGGCATCAACCAATGAAGGGCAGCTGCCCTTTAACTCCTGGAGCAGGGAGAACAATGGTCTCCCGAGGCAGAGTTTTGCCATCATGAGTTAAAGTTTACTTGTACGGACCTTTAACTCTTGGAGCAGGACTTCCTAGGCAGAGTTTCAATGTCAGGAGTTAAAGGTCTGTAGGAGAGACTCTATTGGTTTCTGGCAGGGAGCTCCTTCATTGGTTGATGCCAGAGGAGCTCCCTGCCTGCGACCAATAGAGTCACTCGCATTGGACCTTTAACTCCTGGAACCTCCCCAGGCAGAGTTTAGCCGTCAGTAAATAAAAGGTCCAATAGAGTCACTCGTTCAGACCTTTAACTCCTGGAGCGGGGAGACCAAAGCCTACACAGGCTGAGTTTTGGAGCCAGGACTTTAAAAGTCCGTACAAGTGAATCTATTAGAAAAAAAACAATTATTCATCAATGTTTACCACTTTCAATCTTCCCTTATAAAACACTGAAAATAATGAATTAAGAACCCCAAGACTCATATGCACCATTACTTTCCTGGCAAATAGTACCATGGAATGCATAAGTAAATAATGTCTCGCTATATGTATTGTGGCTGCAATGTCCCAGTGAGTTGTTTCGTTTATATTGAGGTGAAACATTTGGAGTGCAGAGTAGAATACTAATAAGGAACCCTGACTAAGAGAACATACCTGTATATTCACATCCAGTACCAAATGGGGTCCACTAACTAAGGGAGAGTTGACAGGGGAGCTGCGTTCCAGCTCTTTGACTTTACTATACATTATGATGAACCAACCTAAGTGAGCTTCTGCTGCAAGAAGGGCTTAGCTGGCCCTGTATAATGTATAGTTAAATCTGTCTTTTCACCCATTAAATTATGTGTTATACAGGGTCAGCTCAGCCCTTCTTGCAAAAGAAACCTAAACTTGCCAACATTGCCTCTTCATTTTGATTTATAAAGCAAGAGAACTGAAACCACAAAAAATATATAAAAGTAGAACAGTAGAGAGGATAATAACAAATTAATTGAATCTGCAACATTCTACAGAAACAATACTGCAACTTATATTGCTTAGTTTTAATTCCCATTTCACATTATATATTGCTGTAAAATGTACATTCAATCTAAATCTGCCAACTCATTATTCTGTCAAAATATCTTAACTAATTTTAATATTTTTCAGCTGTTACGTATTACTGCAGAGATACAGGCAAACAGACTGAGATATTATTACCAGCAATAAATGGACTGGTTTATTTCCCAATTCTCCAACTAACTACTTTGGATATAAACATTTGGATATAAATACCAATAATGAATTTTTATAACCTACAAACTCCAGTCCATGCTGTGGTAAGTTTGAGGGGAAACTAACCCAACATTATATTTTACTAAAAGATTTTTCTTTATACTTCTTTGTTAAAAGGTAGAGTTTTAAAAAAAATAGTGTATAGATACAAAAAAATATTTCGCACCACAGTACATTTAAAATTCCTGAGGATTAATCAGCCACCCTAATGATGCATATCCTTAATATATCCATTAAACATTAAAGTTTTAATATATGAGCATATAAATGACTGTGAATAATAATAATTTTTATATGTGAAGTGGAAACATATTTTATGTTTGAAATGGTTAAAATGCCTGGGAAGAAACTTATATCCATAACAATTTCATTTAAATATTGCTTTCCCTTGCTATATATCATTGATACAATTTTATAGCTCTTTTTAAAAATTAATTTGTGTGACCTCTTTGAAGCTATTCCTTGGTGCCGCTGGCCTGTTCATTGATGTTACTTTATTCATATTTCTTTCAATTACCTTTCAAGTAAAAAATCACTCGTTGCACAAGTTAATTTCTTTGTCATAACGCACAGTAAGGTTGCACAGCTTGATAAAGTAATTCTTGGTATTGCAACATGTTCAGTGATTTCTTCTGTATAGCATTTGAATAAACTATAAACTTAATACTGTGTGAAAACTGTATAGAATAAACTAGATATATACAACAGCTAACATAGTTTGCATAAAAGCAGATTTGGATATAAAGTATACACTATTGGCACCTAAAGCTGTAATTTTTAATACCATATTGCCCTAAATATCATGTCATCCTTTTTTTTCCCTTCTTCTTCTTCTTCTTCTTTATGTGAGAGCACAATGGCAGACTAATTCTAAATCCTCTGAGCATAAAAACATGTGCTATGAGCAGGGCCGTGCTGAGGTGGATGCACGGTGTGTTCACAGCACCCAGGCAGCAGGGTGCGGAGGTGAGAGAGGGGGGCCTCAGCGCCCCTCTGTCTCCTCCGCTCCCTGCCACCACCTGCCTCGGCGCAGAAATATGATGTCATATTTCGGCGCTCAGCAGTGAAGCAACGCAGTGGCAGAGCAGGAAGACGGAGGCGTCGTGCTCCCACCGCAGGACTTCTGAATGGTAAGTCCAAAACCTTTAACTACAAAGGGGGAGAGGGTAGATAGTGGGGAGGGAGGGAGGGAGAGGGGGGTGGATAGTGGGGAGAGAGGGGGGTTAGATAGTGGGGAGGAAGGGGGTATATAGTGAGGAAGGAGGGAGGGGTAGATAGTGAGGAGGGAGGGAGGGGGGTAGATAGTGAGGAGGGAGGGAGGAGGGTAGATAGGGAGGAGGGAGGGGGTAGATAGTGAGGGGGAGGGGGTAGATAGTGAGAAGGGAGGGAGAGGGGGTAGATAGTGAGAAGGGGTAGAAAAGGGGGAAAGGTAGATAGTGAGAATGAGTGAGAGAATGAATGAATGTATGGATGAATTGTCTGAATGAGGGAGATAATTACTGAGTTTGTGAGAATGCATTAATGAATGTGTAAATTTGTGTGAATGAGAGAGAATAAATGATTGTGTGAATGAAAGTGTGAATTAGTGACTGACTGTTAAAGTGTTTGTGTGTATGATTGATGTAGAGCAGGATGTTTGAGCCTTGGGGACCAAGATGACACAGGCAGAGTGTTTATGGGACAAAGATGGCACAGGCCAGGCTGTTTGGGGACAAAGTTGACTCATGCTGGGCTGTTTGGGGACAAACATGGAAAATCCTATGTGTGTAATCTGGGTGCTGGTCAGGTTCTATGTGGGCAGTGTGGACGCCAGAGCTGGCTTTGGGTTGTGCAACCTATCATCTATGCCTGTAGTTTTATCTCTTGCTATGTTTCCATACATTATAATTGTATACCTGCAAATACAGGATTTGTATGACTGATTCTATGCCTCCAGTGCTTAGTTCACATGTGAACAATAATAATAACAATATATATATATATATATATATATATATATATATATATATAATTGCTAACAGTAATCACACTCCTATCATGCCAAGTCAGCTAGTACATGCTGGAATCTGGGTATGCCTGGGCATGATAGGAGTGTGATTGCTGTTAACAATCACACATATATATATATATATATATATATTAATATTGTTATTGAATCTTTTTGTCCTATTTTGCTGTGTTACTTACTTTAAATAAAAGTGTGAGATTTTTTTTATGGTGGGGGGGTCATATTTGGTTTCAGACAGGTAAATGCTGGATTTTCGGTTTCAGTCCAGAATTTTCGTTTCGGTGCATCCCTAAGCCAGACAATGAAGTGGCCTATACCACATCAATGTTTGGGTTAGTATATAGTGATAGGAGTTATGCTGCACCATTATCAGTGTCTGGCTCAATGTATAGTCATAGGGATTACGCTGTACCACCGTCAATGTCTGCCTCAGTATATAGTGTTAGGTGTTATGCTGTACCCCTGTCAATGTCGGCCTCAGTATATAGTGATAGGTGTTATACTGTACCCCCATCAATGTCTGCCTCAGTATATAGTGATAGGTGTAATGCTGTACCACCATCAACGTCTGCCTCAGTATATAATGATAACAGTAATGCTGTACCACCTTAAATGTCTGCACCAGTATATAATGATAGAAGCTATGCAGTTTTTTTAAGTGTTTGTGTGTGGGGGGGTGCCACATATAGGATCTGCCCCAGGTGCCAAATACTCTAGGTACGCCCCTGCATGCAAGGCCCCATTGAATTGGGAGGGCATTACATAAAGATGCAGATGATAGAAAGGGAAGTACTTCTAAGATGTACCTATTTAAGGGACATGCAAAATTTTTCGAATAGGCAAAAAACTCAGGTAAAGTATACTCTATTACCCTTTTACACAGTATATGTGACTGAAGATACTTACCAATATAGTAGCCTTGTGGAAAAATATAAACATAGAATTGGACGGTACATAAGAACAATTCAGCCCATTCAGTCTTCCTATTATTCTTGCTTAAACCTTAAATCACATTTGGATGTTTCTTATATTCAGCATAGGTATATTCCTATACAATGCATGTTTACCAAATCTGTATAGTGTTGTCATATATTCTAAATATATATATATATATATATATATATATATATATATATATACATTGTTGGCACTATTTAAAAAAATGTCATGATAATAGCCAAATGTGTGAGAGTTGGTACAAGAGTTTCTAGGTTCATCACTTGTGCTTTGTCAGTGTTAAAGTGTGGTAGGGGAAGTAGAGGGGAGAAAATGAATACGTACTGTATATTCACTTTTATATTCTTAGCCAGCCAGTGCTCGGATTTGCTTGCTCGGATATTCTGTAACTTTGCAGCTGTTACAGGATTACAGATGCTTTGCCTTGCTTAACGATTTCTGAACCTCAGCCTCCCTGCCTCAACAATTACAGTGATATTTGACTTTGCATCTTGCCTGACCCTTTTTATACCTTGACTATGGACTGTTGTTTCTGAACCCATGCCAGGGTTCTGCACAGCTGTGGAGCCAGATATTGCGGCAGCAGAAATGGGCCGCCTACAGGTACAACTCTGTGCATTGAGACCGAAGCTGTGGACAGAGCTCAGCCCCCTACATTCCATGAATTCTGGAAAGACTCTGCAGAGGGATCCCCAACTTCCTTAACGGGCTTATAGAGCAATAGTGAAGATGATTGCTAAACTGAGATGAAAACTGGTGCTTTGTGTGATACAACCATCATCTGGTTTAACAGCTTCAGTGTGCCCCAGAAATACTCTTGCAGCATATTAAGCCACCACAATTTTCACTCCAAAACTGCGGCTGCCTGAAAATGGGTATAAGCCAAAGCCCCTGTAGCCAACCTAATTGGTGGGCAACCTAAACCACCCAAATGGTATCAAACAACTCATGCCATTTTCGAAATACTGACTTTGCACGTTTGCTTCATTGTAGCACTTCCTCGTGAAGCATTTATGTTATGTGTATTATGCCTGGCTCTCTTCCTGAAAACTGTTACTTTCACCATGTATGAAGTTCTCTTAAAGACAAAAAAATCCCTTGTATTCTAATGTCCTGCATCATAAATACAATGTCATCCCCCATTCAATTTTACATGCAAAGCTTCCTAAAATTATTGAATATATACTGTATATTTGCATAATTATGTTTGATTTGTTAAATTTTTTTGGGTCTTTAAAACAGCTGCATTAGCAAATATTTTCCTTGAACTTTATACCAATGACCTTGTATTCATAAACATTAGTTTTATTTTTTATTAGCCATATTATTTAATTATTAGTTTGCCGTCAATTCATGGTAAGCTTATGCATTAACTTCTTATGGCATTTTCAATAGAACGATTTCAGTTTATGTGATAGTGAAACAATTTTAGCCCATACGGACATAAAGGACAAAAAAGTTAAGGAAATTGCCAGCTGGAAACTCGTGACTTTGTTCACTCAGCTTTATTGAAAACAATTTGCCGTGACCTCTGTTAAGCAGTAGTCCTCTGATATCCTTGCACAAAATAGTGGTTGTTGGCCTATTAATACAAATGTCTCTGTATAGGAATTTTTCCATGCATAGTAAGAAACAAATGTAGAAGCAATATAGACGAAACACTAGAATAAGAATCATAAAAAAAGGCATAATAGTCTATACCTAGTATATGTACGTATACGATACTTATATAACCAAACACTTGTTTAAGATGTACTGTATATACAAGATGTTGATAGTTCCATGAATTCTTACCATTAAGCCAAATAACCCCGTTGTAATTAGAGGTGGATTGCAACAAATTATTCATCATTGATATTGTTCAATAGTTATTCCCATAGGCTACATAAGTAAACTTCATCTTGTCATTGTATTATTATTTAATTTTGATTTTTTATTTTTTTTTACAGGGAACGCTCTATAACTATTTGAGCTTGAGATCTTCTTTGTAATGGTGTTTGATATATAAGTAATCAGTCACTTGAAACATTTCCTTAGCTCATATATTCAACATATGGACCGAAGTATTTTGACACCAGACTATTACACCAACAGGGAATTTAATGACATCTCATTCCAGAAACGTTGAAGTTAATATGTAGTTGGTCCACCCTTTGCAGCTATAACAGCTTCCACTCTTTTCGAAGGCTCTCCACAAGATTTAGGAGTGTTTCTGTGGGAATTTTAAGGCAAGACAGGAGGCTTCCTATTTTGCATATCTTCCTTTACTTCTCACCAATAGCAGCAAAGAAACATTGAAAAAGAAAAAACAACCAATAGGCATACACCACAAGGTATATAAACCCTAGCCAGTCCTTCCACTTCCTCTTTCTTTGCTGCTCACCGATAGTGACAGGTCAGATTCGTTTATTACAGATTTCTGTTTTATTAATATTTGATCTATTATCCATTACTGTGTTTCTTGCCTTTTATGGAATGCTTCCCTAGGCTTTATTCTTTGTCATTTTAGTCCTCTCCTGAGGGCTTTTCTGTTTCTCCACTAGCACCCCCCCGCCCCCCCACCCCCAGGATCAGTACCACACTTTCTGATTTTTCTCTCTTCTGTCGGCGTTTCTGTCTGCCGCCGTTTTCGTTGTGATGGTGGAGCCGCTGCCGGCGGTTTTCGCGGGTTTCACGGGCTTTTCTGGTGCTCTCTTCCCTCACACCATGTTGGTTTGACGGGGAGATCTCGCCTCGCGAGATTTCGCCGCCATCTTTGTTATTTCGCGGTTTTACAGTTGCGGCGGCCATCTTGGTTTCCTTTTTTGTCTCCTTGATGCCGTTTTCGGCGGCCATGTTTTTGGTGGCGTCCGGATCTCGGGTATTTTCGGGATTTGGTCGCCATTTGTGATTTATTTTCAGTCTGTTTATATTTTCTACTCGTTTTTCATTTCAATTCATCTGTTTTTTATTGCAGGTCTCTCTATTTCAGAGCCCCTGAATTATATTCTCTGTGTGCCTCAGAGTTTATTGTTGGAGCCTTTATTGCTTCTGGCTTCAGACAGGCTGAGCCCCTGTCACACTATACAGGCTGAGCCCCTGTTGTGCGCATATATATTGAGGGCCATTATCACATTGGCTTTCGGCAGGCTGAGTCCCTGTCTCATATCCTTATATACATCAGGCTGAGCCCCTGTGATCATATCATGTCTCAGGATAATGCCCCGAGCCAAGACGCCTTCATGGCATGGCTAGATTCCAAATTCTCCTCCTCTGTGGAGTCATTCATTTCTAAAATGTCGGCATCTATACCCCAGTCGGCCCCTCCTCCACCTCCAGCCCCGGTGGCTCCTTCTAATGTCATCTCAGACTCTGGGTCTGACAAGTCCGAGGAGGAGACTAGATCTTCTAAACGCCCCTGGAAGGGCAACAGTGCCTCGGCGGGCAAGGCTCCTGCCAAACGCCCGAAAATTCCTGCCCCTTCCCTGCTCTCCGTGCACCATGCTGCTGGGGATGAGGATTCCCTCCAACTACCCCTCTCCATTTTAGACGAATGGCAGGCAGAGGGTTCTGATAATTCTGAGGCGTCACTTAACCTGGCCTCGTCCAGGACTCTAGACTCACGATACGTACGTGAGTGTTTGGTGGAGGAACCCCTTCTTAATGAACCCCATCATTCCGGAGGACCCTCGGTTACCCCCCACTCTGCCTCTACCTCTACGGACCTACCGGTCGTAGACCCCTCCGGTTCTGCCCTATTTGACCCCACCACAATGCGCCATCCCAGAACCACGGAATGGGCCCCTCCTGAGCACATTGCGTTATATATTCACAAATGGCTGCGCAAACCGTTATCTAAGGAGGTGCGCAATAAGCTACAGGCTGAATGTCCCCGTCCCTGCATACCCGACAAGGTGGCGCTCACTCCTGAGCTTGACCCTAATGTGGTCGCCCTTTTGTCCGCCTCGCGCTACCCTAGAAAGGGCTTGGAACAGGGTCTTAAATCCGCCCAGGATAAGATCCTGGATCTTGTTGGCCCCATTACCCAAATCTTGTCTTTAGCGGACAAGGCTTATCTCCAGGCCTCTCCCCTTGATCCCAAGCTTGTCCGGGAATGGGCTCTCCGGACTGTTTGCCTTCTGGGAAACGCCAACGTCGCCGTTGCCACAGAACGGCGTAAGGCGGTCCTGCTCCGTATGGATCCTCGGCTGGCAGAACTGGGCTCCAAGGGTCCCGTCTCTTTCCTCAGCTCTGTGTTCTTAGTCCGGGAAACGCTCCGGAGAATTTCGCCCCGTAATAAATCTCCGGTCCCTCAACGCATTCGTGGCTTACCGTCACTTCAAAATGGAGGGTATTCACCTCTTACGGGACCTTATGTCCGAAGGGGATTGGTTCACGAGGTTGGACCTCAAGGACGCCTATCTCTCGGTCCCTATCCACCCGGATCACAGGCAGTTCCTTCAGTTTCTCTGGGGCGATCAACTTTGGCAATTCCACTCTCTTCCGTTCGGCCTCAGTTCGGCCCCCTGGTGCTTCACGAAGCTCCTCAAGCCGGTGATGGCTTTCTTCCGCTCTCGGGGGATTACGTGTATTGTTTACCTCGACGACATTCTTCTTTTCTCCAGGTGTCGGACTCTCCTCCAGGGACAGACGGATTTTGTGGTCCGGTCGCTACATCAGTTGGGCTTCATCGTCAACACGCTCAAGTCCGAGTTGGTTCCTCGTCAGCGGGTTCAGTTCCTGGGGTTCATCATAGATTCCAAGGCGGCTATGCTGCGTCTCCCGAGATCAAAGATGGTGACTATTCGGAAGGAGATCCGCGTCATTTTGCGGAAGGAGGTTTGCTCCCTTCGCATGCTAGCTCGAGTGGTGGGTCTGCTTTCAGCGTCCATCCAGGCCATTTTTCCAGCCCCTTTGCACTACTGGGCTCTCCAGCGCTTGAAGGCGCGACACCTCCGCTCTCTCCCTTCCTACGATCAGCCGATCCGGCTCGATCAAGAAGCTCGTCAGGAGTTGAATTGGTGGCTTCGTCATATGGAGGCCTGGAACGGCCGGGCCATATTCGGGTCCCAGCCCGATTTCATCCTGGAGTCCGACACCAGTTCCCTAGGCTGGGGTGCAGCATCCCTCACCGAGGCAACGGGAGGCTCCTGGTCGCTGGAGGAGCGATCCCTCCATATCAATTGTCTGGAGCTGATTGCGGGGTCGTTCGCTATCCGCAGCTTGGCAAGGGACCGTTCCGATTGCTGTCTCCTTCTCTGTATGGACAACATCTCGGTGGTGCGGTACATCAACCGCCTAGGAGGTACGCGCTCCAAGCTTCTCGCAGATCTGACGAAAGGCATCTTCGATTTTTGTCTCCCTCGCAACATCACCTTGCAGGCGGAATACCTTCCGGGTCCGGAGAACCTGTTAGCAGACTGGTTCTCGAGACATTGGAGAGATGCAAGCGACTGGAGGCTTCACCCGAGGGTCTTCCAGGACATCCTGCGTCTCCGAGGGCCTCTACACCTAGACCTCTTCGCGTCGAGGACGAACCGCCAGCTCCGGGAGTTCTTCAGCTGGCTTCCAGATCCGGAGGCCCTGGCGACGGACGCCTTCACTCAGGTTTGGCCGGTGTCCGGCGCTTATGCCTTTCCCCCCTTCGCCCTGATTCCTCGGGTCGTCCACTTTCTTCGGCGTGCAGGAGGCTCCTTGGTTCTGGTGACTCCACTTTGGCATGCGCAGCCCTGGTTCCCGGCTCTGCTGGAACTGTCGGTTCAGGATCCATTGGCCATTCCGGTGTTTCCGTCTCTTCTGACGGACCCGGAGGGGCGGTTTCACCCCCTCCTCCTAGAGGGACGCCTATCTCTGGTCCTGTGGACAATCTCGGGGGACCCCAGCTTGTCCAGGGCCTATCGGAGGTCACTCAGTCCCTGCTCCGAGAGTCTTGGGCTCCGGGCACCCGGAAGTCTTACCGGGTGGCTTGGGGACGATGGGCTTCTTGGTGTTTGGGACAACACATGGATCCCTATTCGGCCCCTTTAGAGGGTGTTCTTAATTTCCTGGCCGGCTTGTTTCAGGAAGGTAAGTCTTATAGGACTGTTAACCTTTTTCGGTCAGCCGTTTCTGTTGGCCATGTGGGTTTTTCGGGTGAGCCTGTGGGTAAGGCTCCTTTGGTGTGCCGTTTGCTACGGGGCATTCGATTGTCCAGGCCTCCGGCCCCTCGGTATGACTCCCTGTGGGATGTGGCCCTGGTCCTGGATTTCCTTCGGGCCTGGCCCGATAACGATTCCCTGTCTTTACGTCAGTTGTCAGCTAAACTTACCTTGCTCTTATGTCTTTTGTCTTTTCGCAGGGTCTCTGACGTTCGGGCTTTCGATGCCTCGGCTATCTCTTTCTCGCCTGACAGTATTCGCTTCTCCATTCACAGGAGGACTAAATCTCTGTCCTCTTCCGTAGCCTACCCTTACCTGTCCGACGATCCTAAACTTTGCGTTGCCAGATGCGTTCAGGCTTACCTGGCACGTACGTCGGCCCTTCGGTCTCCCTCTTCTTCTCAGTTGCTCATCTCGTATGTTCGGCCTTTTCAGCCGGTCTCGAGCCCTACCTTAGCCAGGTGGGTTCGTTGGTTGCTCTCCCTGGCGGGTGTAGCGACCTCTTTTGGAGCCCACTCGGTCAAGGGTGCGGCGGCCTCGGGCGCCCTTCGGGCTGGGGGGGCCTTGAGCGATATTTTGTCGGCGGCGTACTGGTCTCGTGCTGCTACCTTTCGCACCTTTTACTTTCGTCCGCTATCCTCTGCAGTTCCCGCGTTGGTGTCGGGCGTTAAAACTGCAAAATAGGAAGCCTCCTGTCTTGCCTTAAAATTGGAAATTATTCTAGCCTGGGTGCCCGAATAATTATAATTTTAATAAAGACAGGAGGCGAGTATTTTCCCTCCCTTCCCTCCCGTTTAGCTTCGGGATCCATGGTGAGGTAATTTTCGTTTGTGGAGTCTTTTACTCCTGTTATTGTCATTAGTGCATTTCGGCGCTTTTGTGGTGGTTGCTGCCTCTGATATTACAGCTTCTGTGTACCTGTGCTCTCCCTTACCGTATCATTGGTATCTGGTACTGTTACGTGTTCTCTTTGCTTTTCAGCTTGATGCCCTGTCCGGGTGGTACCCCTCCGGGTTGAGATCCTTCGTTACCTGCTGTTGAGGTTCTTTCCCATGCGGACTCCCCTGTTCCTGTTTGGAGCCTGCCATGGATCCGGTCTTCTTGTTGTCGGAGGTCGTCGGCTGTTCTTCGCCTTCTTCCGACTTCTGGTTGGAGTTCCAGTTTGTGTCCGGTGTTCGTCGCCGGTGTTTGGATGTTCTTCGTAGGTTCCGGTTCGCAGCGGTCGCAAGAGGAAGTGGAAGGACTGGCTAGGGTTTATATACCTTGTGGTGTATGCCAATTGGTTGTTTTTTCAATTTCCAATGTTTCTTTCTTTGCTGCTATTGGTGAGAAGTAAAGGAAGATATGCAAAATACTCGCCTCCTGTCTTTATTAAAATTATAATTATTCGGGCACCCAGGCTAGAATAATTTCCAATTATTGCCCATTTATCCAGTGGAGCATTTATGTGGTCAGGCACTGATGTTGGACGAGAAAGCCTGACTCCCAATCTCTGTTCCAGTTCATCCCAAAGGTGTTTGATGGCCTTGAGGTCAGGACTCTGTGCAGGCAGGTCAAGTTCTTCCACATCTAACATATCAACCATGTCTTTATGGTCCTTGCTTTGTGCACTGGCATACAGTCATGCTGGAAAAGGAAAGGGTCTTCCCCAAACTGTTCCCACAAAGTTGGAACTATAGCATTGTCCAAAATGTCTTAGTATGGTGAATAGTGCATGTCCCGCCGGACCTCACAAATGCTCTACTGGATGAATTGGCAAAAATCAGTTTGGATAAAAAAAGGCTAGGGGTATTGTTTTCAAAACATGTTGAACACAGTAGAGATATCTATTGATACAAATATTGCTCTTTTTTTGGTCCTCATTGGTAAGGTCGGGAGTTTTAGTAAGTGACATCATATGAGTAAGGTAAGCATATGTTTGGGGTAGAATAAGTCTAATACATTAGGAAAGAATCCATTCCCTGTAGAGCTTTACTTACACCAAATTTACATCAAATGACATGTTGTGAATTTTAGGGTATTCTAGAAGTTAATAAAGGTGCATTTACACATGGAAGGGATTGTTAATGTTTTTAAGTTAATGTTCCATCTAATAAGCTGAATTTAGCTTATTAACGCTTGTATTAATTTAAATTAACGCAGCATTAGAAACATTATTGCTAGTACCACTGAATGTCTCCACATTTCTCAGAAATATATTCTAAGCAGAATGTTATCTCGTTCAATAGATTTTGCTAAGGTTTATATTTTACTAAAGTGTACATATGTAGTTTCTCCAAGTGGAAGAGAACCTTTACAAACCATTTCTTTTGTATTTTAGGAAAAGCTCTGAAAATGTGAACTCTTACCCAATTAATCTTTGTGTTATAGTATGAGCTAATCTCTCATCTGGTCTCCCAAAATCAATGCTGCTGATTGATCTGCTAATTAATAAATGAATACATTTTTCAGTATGCAGACTTGTCGTATAAATAAAAGATAATAATAATAATAATAACCTTGCATTGTATTAAAATAACTTTGAACCAAACAGTACACGTGTCAAAAAACATTCATTATAACACATATTTTGCATGACATTTCAAGTAACCTTTTGGGTTCCAACCCAAGTAAATTCTAGTGAGTGACGTCCACTGTCATTGTCATATTTAGAACACAAATACTGTACATATTTTGAATACAGCTTTCAGATGCAATAACTCATTGTTAATCATGAACTATGCTTTTTCCAAAAAATGTCACAAAATGTCGTGATATTGATATTGAAACTTTACAAGTTTTGCACAGTTAAAGCTAAATTTGTAGCATAACGTATCAAAACAACTATTAGTATGAAGGCATTGAATTGACAAAGTTACCATGCTTGGCAAAAGATTCTGGAGCAGGAAGAGGCTCTCTAGACAAGTCATGAATTAAAGGCCATTTAATGCTTTTTAATCTACATACTTTCCTTGTGAATGCATCTTTAAAGGAACACTATCACATTACTAATGTATTTACAGCAATAAATATTTTATTTGTTTTGCAAATCCATACAGAAAATTACAGTTTCTGTTCTGTAGTTTTTTTTTTACCATTTGCTTTTAATTTATTTGTTATGCTTTGTTCCCCATTTAAAACGTAGCTTACTGCTTTTATGAAACCTCTAGGATGTGTTGAACTGTACATTGTCTGTACTGTTTGTTCGAGACCTGGCTATTGTTTTTTTGATTGCTAAACGAAAGTGGCCACGTGCCACATAATAAGTTATTAAACAAATAGAAAGCATAACAAAATAATTAAAAAAAGCTTGGCGCAGAGTTATTTAACTGGTAAAGCCAAGGTGTAATAAGGCTGATTTTGGCTCTGAGGTGTGTCATTGAAAAAAAAATATGAGTTAACTCATAAGTGATAGAAGGTGGTAAGTTACTAATGCAGATAATGGTGATTAGGACGTAGACTATGAAAAAAAAGTAAAACTTCACTTTTATTAATTATTAGTAGTTAAAAGAATATGTAACAAAATGGAAAGGGACTAAAAAAATAACTTTTTATATTGATTTTGTATAACTTTTTCTAAATAGAATTTGTCTACTTTACTTTCGCCTTATTAAATGATAACTCTACTTTTGGGGCATCTGAAGGAAATAAATGCATTTCTATTTCTACAGAGAAAGGGCTAGACCACTCTGGATTGGAACAGACATATGTTCTAAGTAAGATAAAAATAGATTGGTGAGACAACAGAGACCACAGCGAGACATGATAAGATGAGGTGAGTGTGATGTACTGCCAAAGGCAAAGCTAGATGCAGGTAACAAATGCTTAAACTTGAGCCATTGGTGTAAATTACCTGTAATACATATGGAGAAACCACTCCAAAACTATATCTATCTATCTATCTATCTATCTATCTATCTATCTATCTATCTATCTATCTATCTATCTATCTATCTATCTATCTATATATATATATATACACACATGTATATTTATATATATTTACATGTATATTTATATATATATATATATATATATATATAATATCTGAATAGTGAGCTGTTACATCTGAGCAGTAATAAGATATGAAACATAAGCTACAGCACTAAAGAAAAATAGGAAAATATTGACAATATACATTAAAAAGGATCTGCCACCCTTAGTAGGCACAGATTCTTGCGAAGTCAGCCATTTGTGTAGATTTATCAAATATTAACACTCTGCAACCTTTCATCATACATATACATTATCCCCTCTCCTTTTGTATAGTTTACTAATCTATTTAGGATGATGATATGGTACACTATATTAGACAATCTTCTTTAAAAATCATAGTTCTCAAAATAAATGGTTCACATTTTATTCTTGGTCCAATCCATGTCATTTACCCCTAATAAACTTTACTGTGGTAAATGAGCTTTAAGGAAATTGGAAAGCTGGGGAATCATTAACTGAGGAGTATATATTGTCTGCTCTGAGCTAGTTTAGTGGAAACATCCAATGGCTTGCCGATTTGAAGATGTGAATGTTTTTTAAACTGTGTGAATTACAGGCTGAGATACATGCCTGTGGGACACATCAGAGCTGAGTCAGAGGATTAAACAATCAAAGCGTTGAGCAATTAGAAGCAATAGGTGATAAAGTAATGAATTAAAACTATGGAATTGTGTCCAGCCCTCTGCAGTAACGGCTAGATAATGCACAGTTGAACAGGTTTACTGCAATTGAGTTGAAGGATCTGTTCACTTCCAGTTTTTAACCATAGTCAGTGTTCAGCGACGATAACAGCAAATGCTTGGCTTATATGAAAAGTGTATATTGTTTTCAACCCATGACATTTCTCATTGACTATTGCCACGAATTCATCTTATTGCATGATAAAACAGCGATTCTGTTAGAAAGTTTGAAAAGTTGTATTTTCACCATAGCAAATGATGCAACGTCCTTGCGACATTATTTTAGTTGATGGTCATAAGGGTAACAACTTAAACTTTGTATGAGAATCATTTTCACACATAACCGCCAACTTCTCCCATTTTCTTTGGGTTTACTGAAAATATTAGGGTCTGAAGTTACAACAATTCTATGACAATAGGAGGACATCAAGGTAAAGCAAATTGATAGCAGGATGCCAGTCAATGGTAGGTGGTGTGTGGTTCCTATAAAAGAAGTAATTAAAAAGTGACATGAGAACAATACCTGCTATTGCTCTCGGTACAATATACACTTACTTATATGAAGTATTTATACTATTGATCCAGTCTTGTAAGTACCAGTATAATATAACCATTCATAATTCAGAAAATGTCACCACTGCCAAATTTTCTGATTCTTTTGGTGTCAATGATACCTTCGTTGATACCTACTTGATTAAGTGATATCACAACTCATTGGGGCATTGGGGTATTACATGGAGAGTTGTCAGGGGTGTTTACAGGAGAAGTCTGGTTTGAACTTTCATTTGACTGTTTGTTATGAAGGGCCTTCACTAGCACATTTGTCCAGCAAGAAAGTCAGAGCTGGCCCTGTATAATGCGTTACTCAATATGTAAAGAGACTTTCAAGAACATTTACTGATTTGACCATACATTTAACAATGCCAGACAAGTTTCTGCAGCAGAAGCTTACTGGGTCTGGACCTTCATAATGCATAGCGAAGACAATGAGATGATACACAACTATCCTGCACATTTTCCTTTGAACTCTACGTTTTCAAATAGACCCTATTTAATTCTGATCGGTTTCTGCTTGAATTGTGTTTTAAAAGGCAAAATATGCCCTAGGCTCACAGGGCTACGGCAAGGTATGAGCACAATTAGCTGTGAGTAGTATAAATTAAGTCAAGAACACTTGTGTTTTTGTTTTGGTTTTCTCTTTGACATTCATAGAGTGAATAGGGGCGCTTTGTGTTCCTGGGGGCCCTTAATGAAAAGAGTTAAAGGATGTCTAACACTAGGATTTAGTTTCATTAAAAATAAGTATCACTATTCATATATTTACATGTTTATGAAATTATTTAACTTTGAAATTATTTAGACTTCTTTCTCCCCTGGCTGCCTCTACTAGAAGCAAGAAGCATTAGTATGTATTGTAAACCTCTTGCACATGCTCAGTAGCACTCTCAGAAGCCAGCTGCATGTATGTTAGTGAAACATCAGTGTTCAGATTGAATAGATACAGTTAGCTTCTGATACACTCATTGACTAAAATGAGAGTTCTAGTAAGCATGTGCGCTGCGGTATGCTCCCTGCCTTCACCATAGGTAATAGGTAAGGAATGATATGAGACAATATAGATTTAACATGAAAATGGGACTGCAGTGCTTCTTTAATACAATGATATTAATCAGAGCAGGGTTAAGCACCTAGCAGGCTGCAATATATTTCCCAAGCACAGCGTTTTTACATTGCTAGCTATGGTCCATGGCAAGCAAACAACCATATGCAGGCTAAGTCCATGGATCAAAAGTGTCTACCCCCAGTGCTTCTACGATCGAGTGTTCAAGCCAGACTAGGACAAAGTAAAGGCGATCATTCTGAAATGAAGAGCAAAAATCCATGAGTGATAAGGACGCAGTAAAAACATTTTTTCTAGTTTTTTTTTTAAAACTTTGTCTCTGTAAGAAATACACTGTAGTTTTTACATATATTGGAAACTTTTACTGCATCGTTACTACTCATGGATTTTGGCTTTTCATTTCGGAGCGATCGCTTTTACCATTCATTTCATATGGTACATGGCAAGACTGCTCAGGTCTTCTTATAAGCAGTAGTGCTAATTGCCTGCAGTTAATCCCATTGTAACACAGAATACCTAAACCTTAAGGTGACTACAGTTCAAGTCACCATTCAACCAGTATCTGCTTGGGTGCTATAGTCCCCAACATGTAAACACCTCAAGGGGCATGAAGTCGTATATGTAATAAAAAGTGCCTGTTATAATTCTGCATAGAGGCTGATGCCTTTGTGTTATCTTTGCAATCTTATTTTGAATAAAATGCATAAACCTGTTATACTTAGCAGTGCTGCTTTAAAATTATTGCATATTCATTTATTGTTTTCGCTTTCTTTTAAATGTCATAACACGGTCAGAGTTGAAACTGAGGTAGTATTTTTTCCCATTACCACAACTGCACCATATTCACTTCAAATAACATCTCCTCTAATAATCACGGTATTAGCCAAGGGGAAGCAATTTGAACAATGAATTAGCAAATGAACCGACTCAATTGCTAAGCAGTACTTCTAGATAAGATGATAAGTGTGATTTTGTTTTGCGTGTCTATTGTTTTATTTTTAGGTGGAAATAAAAAAAAGCATACTTATTCATTTTCTCCTAGTTTCTTCTGTTTCAAAACTGTTTGGGACTTGTAATACCGAAACTTAGCAGTAGGTGGTGCCTTGACACAGCTCACATTACACTGTAGAAGTTAGGGATTCAGTAAGATGGTGTAAGTAAAAAAGAATTGATTGTATATATATATATATATATATATATACATATAAATGTGTGTATATATATATATATATATATATATATATATACATACATATATTCTGTTTGGCATTTAGTGATAAAACAACTAATCTTAGTTATATAATTGTAATAAACATTGAAGTGGATTTAGCGCAGAAACCCTCCTTTGTGGTTATTATTCATACTACTATTTATCTTGCAATATTAAACTTGTCTAGGTATTTACAGAACAGATAAGTGTTCTTATTCAAGAAAAATGACACCAGTTAATACAATATTGTACAACTACAACGTAACTGTTACCTAGTGATTTTCATTATTAAAAGTATTAAACGCATTTGTTAGAAAACGCTGTGCCAAAAGTTACATTTTGATATTATTATTATTAATAATAATTTTACTTACGGTATTTTGCATATAACATGATGTTATACAAAGGTAATAAACAAAATTGCTAACTAAAGATCAAAAAATATTGCTGAATTAAATACAAAAAATGCCATAAAACATTGTTTTACCAATTGCTAGTTGTATTCTCGACTGATATTTTAGTAAATATATGTTAATAAAGGTTAAATAATAATAACAAATGTTCCTTTATGGTTTTGAACAAAAAGCTCAAAAGAAAATGTATTTTAATTGACTGTTTATTACCCCAGGTTAAACTCACCTAATTAGTCGTAAAATGGTATGTTGCAATTTAAAAGAAAACATTCTATGCATGAAAAAGATGTTTTGTTTCTTTAAAAAAAAGTAGTTTTGAGTGTATAGATATTCACGTGTGTTAATTAGAATTCATCGCATGATTATTAAGAAAAAAATAAAACCATTTTTGGATACGCAGCGGATCACTACATGTTGCTGTACACTCTGCATTTTTGTGGAATAGAATTAAGGCAGTTATGACTTTCAGGAATGAGATATGGCAGAATCCCCAGTAATACACAGCACTCATCCGGAATAGAACACACCATCTGATACAAATCTGCCATAATGAAAGTCCAGCATGGGGCTGAATGAATTTCCACCTCTGCTGACTGAGGGGCTAATGACAAACATCTCCCTGGGCTCTTTACTGCTGTTGCAAGTCTTTTCTGGGCATATGGCATTTGGCTACATGCCTGTCTTTTGAGATTCCTACTTTGCAATTCTTTTGAGTTCGGAAACTTGCTCCTCAGACTTATAACTTTGCGTAGTTGTTTCTTTATCATACTGTGTACAGATATTTTACAGTTATTGCAGGTTATAAAAAAAATGTTGGTTTTTGGTTTTAATTAAAAAAATGCACAGCTGCATACAATATTCCAAGATAATATGTAAATGTAGAATATGTAGGTGGAGAAGAGGAAATACTAAGAAATAGAACATATTTTAGCAATGGCCCTTTCATACAACAAATGTGTAAAAGATGGGTATATCATTATTATTAGTATGTATTGAATTATATAACACCATCCTATTCTTATTAGCCCATAGAAGCCACAAACAAGTCCAATTGGAAGGTATTTTTGTAGATGTTTAAGGAAGTCAATTAAAATCCCAGATGAACTCATTGGCACACCTGTGCTTGCACGGGATATTCTTTTCCAGACATTAGCCCTTAAGGACTGGAATTCCCTATCACTATTTCAACTTCATGGAGATTGAGTTCAAATTAAGTGTTTAACCATATTCAGTCTCCAGCAGTTTATGTGATGGCTTTAGTTCACATAAAAAATAGATTCTTCACAAAGCCAGTTTTTCGGGATATCTCTGATCAGCCATAAAGTTTATATATCGTTATTAGCACACTTATGCAGAAAAAAAAGATAACGCTGCCAACAGCATCTAATAAATTGCAGCTGAGCAAATAGGCAGCTACAGTTGAAGATGAAACCTTTTATTGGGCCAACATATCAAAAGATCAAGTCACATAAGTTTTCAGGACCTTATTCGTCTTAAGGAACAATTGTATGACCCATGCTTACATACAGGTATCTGACATTGTGACATTGACAAAAGCACCCTTAAATAAATAAAAAAGTAAAAAAACAACAACACAGTAATTCATGTTAAATCCACTTCTGTTTTAAGAAAAGAATGGATAGCTGAGTTCTTGAGGACTACAAATGACAAGACCCTGAGACAGAAAACTCTGGTGGACTGCCAAAAGGGAGGCATAATTTGTTAAAAGGTCAGCTGATTCTAACAAATTTATACATTATAAACTTTTAAACTGCAGCAAAACTACAGCCTCCTAGGGGAAAAATGTGTTCAGAATCTGGACCCTCAGTGGTTAAATAGTTATGTAGCAAATGGGGTTCTTCAAAGCTTTTTAGGCCATCAGAAAAAATACTGTAGCTTCATACATAAAGTTAAAGGGAAAACACCATGGGAATGACTTGGTTATCTTGAGCTTTCACATTGTGCTGACGTTCCTACCAGAAACATTGAGCTTAAATTGTCTACTTTGAAAGCATCATCATCATCATTTTTAAATGCCTACAAAAGTGTGTATCTGCACGATTGAGCTTATATTTGTTTTCTTGCTATCACTATATCATATTAAACGTTTTAGCCTTTACATTACATATTTGACCATGACCCAATTATGATGTAGGGCAGATCATTAATCACATACATGGCTAACATTTCAGCAATATATTGCACAAAGCATGGTAAAGCCACACACTTGACTAGTAAAACACATTACAAAGCGCAGGCTTTATCAATGTGTCAGTCACACAATGTTATTGGCAAGTCTACAGCTTCACCACTAAAGACTAATTACACATTTGTGTACATACTTACTTAGTAATGCTGACCAGGCTAATGGTAGATATTTTCTGGCTCATTCAATGCTGAAGAGAATCCTTTAGGCTTCCACTGATGTCATCGAACTTCCAAATCCTGCCATTATTATTTGTACGTCACAGCTGAAATCACTGCTTAAATACCTGTGACCAACATGGCCATACCATTTAATCCTACCAAGTTAGAGTTTCCATGATATCTATCTTTGGAATCAGACGGCCACCACTGTGGAATAATTGTACAGAATACATGTGATGGGCTATTTCATTTAGGAAGTATTACGCCGCGATTAAGTGATGCCATTGTAATTGTTCCACAAGCATGACCTTCATGATTTTTTCATTAATAAACTACAATACCATCTTTGCTTTTACTTTTTGTTCTCATCTACCACCATTAACAAAACACCGGTTACCATTTATATGCTAAAGCACACTGGGTCTGTATTGTATAGCTGGGCCCCCAATGGGCAGTAGACTTCTTGGATGATGATATTTGCATTTCTACAAGATTTCAGATGTATTATTTGCATTTTTTTATTAATGGTACGCTTTCAGGAAAATTTGACATAGATCATATAATCTTGTAAAATTGTTTAAAAAAGATGTAGTAAAAAAATGTATTAAACCTGACATTTTTACTGAATATACAACAGTGCAAAATATCAGTTCACATCCTGCACGTATTAATTAAAGGCACCTATTTGGTGATTCTGTCACATTATACGGCCATATCTTGCTTAGCCAGCAACTATGTCAAAGTACCCCAAGTTTTGCGAGTCCTATCTAATTTTACATGGCTATATTACTTACCAACGAGCTGAATCAGTGGGATTGCATGGCATATTAACCCACTGAGACCTTCTCTGAAAGAAGTTCATTTCAGCAGCACTCTAGAATCTGAATGTTGATGTTTTTAGGGACTGCTTCCCTTTCTGTATTGTTACTGAATATATCTTATGAAGAACAGTAGGCATTTAAAAAAAAGTTCTAAAAAAATACCAGGTATTTAAAAGTGACTTTGTAAGTCACTCGAAAATATCACTTTACTCCAAGCGAGTTATTATATTCCACCGCTGATGTGCTCATACTACTGCCACGATGTACAGTCCATAAACTATATGCATTATTTCTGCTTTCATTACGTATGTGTCACTGTGAGTAATCTTGCTGTTTGGTTTCATTAACACATGAAATTACCTTTAGTGAAGCAATCACTCTTCACTTGAGTAAGGTTAGACTAAATTGCGTTGAAGATTATTACCGTATTGGCTCGGATATAGGCCGCCCCCGTATATAGGCCGCACCCTAAAAGTTTGGTGCTTTTTTAAAGAAAAAGTTTTTTTTCTTTAAAAAAGCACCAAAAAAAACATGCTGCCACTCTGTCCCCCCCCCGAGATATGCTGCCGCTGTCCTCCCTCCCCGAGATACGCTGCCACTGTCCTCCCTCCCCGCGATACGCTGCCGCTGTCCTCCCTCCCCGAGATACGCTGCCGCTGTCCTCCCTCCCCGAGATACGCTGCCGCTGTCCTCCCTCCCCGCGATACGCTGCCGCTGTCCTCCCTCCCCGCGATACGCTGCCGCTGTCCTCCCTCCCCGCGATACGCTGCCGCTGTCCTCCTCTGCCCCCCCCCTCCTCGACTTACCGGAGCAGACTCCCGGGTGTCTTGCGGGGCCGGCGAGGGACATCTACGCAATACGCGTATGCAACTTCCGGTACCGGAAGTTGCATGTGCGTATTGCGTAGATGTCTCCCGCCGGCCCCGCAAGACACCCGGGAGTCTGCTCCGGTAAGTCGGGGGTGGGCAGAGGTAAAACGCTTAGATAACCTCCCGTGCCGGCACCCCCCCCCCGTGGGAAGTGCTGGCAGGGGAGGCTGTCTGAGCGTATCGGGGAGAAGGATGCAGGTCCCCTGCACCGCTGCGGGGGATCTGTATCTTAACCCCGCTGCCTGCCCGGCGCCCGGGACTGCATGTCCCGGGCGTCGGGCGCTAGACCCCGAATATAGGCCGCACCCCCACTTTAAAACTTAAAGTGGGGGAAAAAAGTGCGGCCTATATTCGAGCCAATACGGTAATTATGTATAAGGCGTGAGAAATATAACATGTACAAATTAATTTATCTGTACATCATTTAAAACTAAATATAGTTTTATTCTTACTATACACTTTTTTTTTACAATTGCTTACATTTTACAGAATGCACGCTGATTAATGGGATTCATTGTATATCTTTTTTTGTTATTTCCAAATATTTTAAAATATATTTTAAACCCATGATGATGCCAGATATCCAAGAGAACATAAAAGTAGCACATTACAATGCCAGGGTTGGAGCCTAAAAGGGCCTATCCTGAGGATGCCCACATCGGAAACAGAGGAAAAGATTTACTAAGAGTTTGACATTCCTTTGCTATTATATCGACCTTTATTCCGACGAATCATTTTGGTTTTCTTTTTAAATAGTTAAGATGTTTTTGATAACTTTTGAAACATCTCATAGCCACAAGCAAAATCACATATGTTTAAATGTTCCCAGTTCTTTAATATTCCAAAAATGAATGTTAGCATTCGTAGAAACAACGTTACCACCATTTCTCCGACGGGCTGAGTACATAAGAGTGACTAAATTAATCTCCTGTTGCGATCATTCCAGTTCTGCCACAGTCGAAGCACTGAATTCAAAGCAAATAAATAGTTAGAGGAATCAGAAATTAACATAAAATCAATACTTGTTTAACAACATTTTATGTGGGGAATGATGAGCAATCTTCTCCAATGAATTATAACTCTGATCAATCTCTGTTGCTGTTGACAATAGGATTTGTATCCGAAACAGCTGACGCGTTCCAGTTCTTCTATCCTCCTTGTTTAGAAGATTGAAAGGAGATGTCCACTTCTATTATTTAAGCATCTCAAACTTTTAATTTGACGAAAAAAACCTTTGCCCAAGCATTTAAATCTATGATTTTTCTAACAGAATGTGTGTCAGGCCGTTATCAATGGCATTATATGTTTAATCTACTTAAATGCTGCAATTTAGGATTGAGATAATTGAGAACAAATGTATATTTAAGGTTTCGGCACTACCCTAGTATATACAATACATCTGCATTTTAGTAATTAGGCGAGCATTTACTGGACAAATCTGTATCTTGAGGCCATAACTTGCAAGGATGTTAATCTGCTCTGTATCTTAAATTTCATGCTATTTTTTTCATCAAGTCAGTCAGTTAATCAAAGTCCAAGTATGGTCAGGCCAGAGTCATAAGACATTTAATGTTTGCCACTGGGCTTATCTGGGAAATGGTTTTCTTTATTTAGATTAAGATTGCAATGTAATTAAAAATCATGTTTTCAACTAAGTCAGCACATATAATTGTAAGTGATTCAAATCAGCTTCAGGGCGTTCCTTCAATGACTTGCATTTCATTTTCATTTAGTGTTCCTTGTAAACAGTACTGTACTGCGCATTTCGGTAGAAGAAAAGAAGACTTCCTCTATCACTTATACAAAGTTGCTGGTGTCCATAGTCTGACACGATGTGAGCGGTTCAAAGGTTCTAGATATAACTTCAATGGAGGATTTGTTATTATTAATATTAATTTCTGGGTCTGTTGAGAACAGAAACATAAACTGCAGTATCTGGTTTGTCTATTTTATGTGCTGTAAAATGTAGCATAAAACACTAAGCATACCTGCTCTCTCCATCTCTCATACCTGGGTACCTTAAGGTAGCCAGGCATTATCAAGTACTTGGAAAAAAAAAAAGATGTCGGTGCGCTAAGCTAGTCTCAGGCTCAAATAATACAAATGTATAATATGAGGCCTACCAAACAGTGTGAGCATTTTTGTATTATCAAGTACTTGCCTAGTGTGCCAGATGTCTAGTACAGGCCTTGATCTCACAGTCTACAATTTGTGTGAATTTATGTATAAAATGATTATGGTCCAATGACTGATTAGCTGTCTTATCAGTATAACAATATATTGTGCTACTATAAGTTAACATAGCCAGCCTTTTTTTCTATGAGTCAGGATAGAGTAACAACACCTCCTTTAAAAAGATAGCAGAAGGTATAAAACGAATACTGAGACTCTCCTACCCTACCCAGGACAGATGCTGAATACACCAACAGCAAAAAGATGTCTTTTTTCAAGTATTAGTACATAAAAAGATATGTGGACAAAAAAATGAAACCATAAATCCTTTAAACGCAATGAAAATATATTTTAAAGAACATCATTTTATTCATATTCTTAAGGGTGTGCTGTAAGAACTCATTTCCAAAGAAACAATTCAGAAAATCAGCTTGAAAGCGCTAAACATAAAATGTGTGCACATTTCTTGCTAAAAGCTTGACAATTAAAACCAAATGCTCATCATGATGTTAACAATAAAGTCATAAGGTGAGTTTAGCACACACAAAAGAATAAGATCACAAATCACATTTAATTCACGGAATCCCATAAGGGCTAAGACGCATAGACAGGGACTCTTACGTTTTGCCCATGAGTCTCAGGGGCATTATAGCATTGAATGGTCAAATTTCATATTTCTGAATAAATTATTTCTATTTATGGCAAAAAGTGCTTAACTGACTGGTATATCACAGTGAAACTTTAGCTCTCACTATCTTTACCTCTTGACAAGAAATGGTTTTCATAGAGACCATTACCAGAAAAATGTGGTTGCCATAGCGAGTCACTGAATAGAATATTTGTGAATGGCTATTAAAGTGTTAAAGTGCTTTTTAAGAGTCTCAGAGTTGGTTTATTCGGAAAATGCTCAGGTATGGCAAGTAATTCCTTTGCACTTGTAGCTGGTATATTAAGAGTTAATAATCCACCACATTTTTAATAAACAAGCATGAACCCTACCTTATTAAACGGCATATTTTGCAATTGTAATGGTAGTAAGATTTTGTTGTGTTATCCAGACAGCTCCACCTTTGTAACAAGCATATGTTGATTAACAAAAGGTTACTTTTAATTGAATATATTAATTAGATAGGAGTGTTGCTAGCAGGCATTAGAGGGAAGTCCCATGCTGGCAGCAGTTGGTTATGGAAATCACAGAGAGACGCTGGCACTTTTAAATACTATTATTAAAAAAAATCCTAAAAAAAAAAACATGAAAACTAACATTTTACTGGAAAATTGCAAGGATTATATGGGCTTGATAATTACAGCATCATATTTTAAGCTCTGCTAGCATAATTGTAAAACCAGTGACATTTATCTCGTAATTTTCCGCAGAGTTAATTAAAATATCCTTTAACTGAACCAAGAAAATGATTCCATAATAATGGAAATACAGAAGAAGGAATTCTATGCCATGGAGTATGGCTGTGATCGTGATAAATATAAAATTATACCCTGCAGTATGTGGAGTTTATAATGTGAGTCATTGTTGTCTATTGCTCATCAGCAACATGCAAAATGTATACGTGTACTGGGGAAAAAAATGGCTGACGTCACCCTACTTTGTTGGCCACGTTAAAGAATATTAGAGAGTGGCATATGTTTAACAAAATGAACATGTTATATTCCGTAGTTTGTATATAAATAAACCCATCTCTTGAGATGAGCGCCTAAAAGGTTTTGCTTCGAGCTCCTAAACGTATAGAGGTAGTATTGTAAATTAGTATAAAAAAGAATATAGTAATAGTGTAGATAGAAAAAAGTAATATTTTTGTTGTAGTTGATACTATAACCCCACTGCATGATCAAACAATGAGATTATAGAACCTCTCATAATGTACCATACTCACCCAAACACATTGTCTGATGACTATTATTACATCATACTACATCATGCCTAGTGGCAAATCTTTTTATCTCTCTTTTCTCCCTATATCACCCCTTTCCCATTATCCCCCTTTTCTCATTATCCCACCCATTTCTCATTATCTATTAACATTTATTGTTTTCTGTAGCACCATCATATTCTGCAGCACTGTACAATGGGTAAACAGGACATAACAAGTATAAAACAACAATTCAAATTACAGAAACAAGGTAAGGAGGGCCCTGTTTACAATCTAGAGGGTCTCACCCACTTTTGATTATCTCATCCCTTTTCTCCCAATCTCCCTCTTTTTCCTTATCTCTTACTATGTCTCTTTTCTCTTTATCTCATCTCTCCCTTTTCTCTATGTCTCTTTTCTTTCTCTTTAAATCGCCCCTTTGTTCCTATATCTTCTTATTCTCATTATCCCTCCTCTTTTTCCCTATCACTTTCCTTATTCATATGTCCCCTTTTTCCTTATGTCTAGCCCTTTTTCCCCATCTTTCATCCTTCTCATGATCCCTCTTTCTTGTTATCTCTCTCCCTTTCCCTCACCTCTCATCATTCTTATGTTCTCAAAAAATTCTTGCTATCTCTCTTCTTTCCCATTATCTTATCCTTCTGTCTATCTCTCCTCTTCCTCTCTCATTGTGATCTCTCCCCTACATCTTTGTTTTCATCTCTCCATTTTTTTTTACTATGAACTCTTTTTCACTATCTCTCCTATTTCTCCCCATCCCCACTTTTCTTAATTCCTGTGGTGGGAGCGCAAGATCTGTTCCTACACACCTCTGTTTCAGTGCTCCACCAAACTATGTGCAGCTTCAGTGCCAAGTGCCAATATTACATCTTATCCCGACGCTCAGCATCAATAGGCGACATGCTTTACAAGGGAGCAGTGAAACAGAGGTCTATATGACTAAACTGTGCTCGCCCTTTATTTTGAGCCAGTTAGAGGGAGTTCCATGATCTCACCTGCTTCTCGACTGGTGGACAGTTCAGTCCACCTCTGAAAAGATCTGGCAGGGTGGTGGACACCCACATTTTGGTAGCAGACACCAATCTCCATGTACAGAAACCTAGCTGACCCCTGATTGGCGCCTGGGTCCCATGGACCCACCGGGACCCATTTAAGGGTATCTTTGGTGTCTGCCAGCCTGGATTAACTGTGCACTTGTTAAGTTTTGTGAACAAGTCCACTTCAATAAAGTAGTTGAATGTATCCTTCCTATTTAGTTGCTGATAAGCCTCATATGCACAAACCTATTATAAGAGTATTAATGGAGAGATATAATAGCACATGGGTCAAAAGAATATACGAGCAGGTCAGAGCCAGCATAAAGCAGATTGCAGGGAAGTTGTGTAATCCTGTTTCCTGCACTATTTATTGGCAATCAGATCTAAACCACACCAAATGATGCTAGGTTGATTCATGAGATTGACACTGACAAGCCAAAAAGAACATTTCACAACAAAGCAACTTAGTTGCTTATAACACATTTCTAAATAATTGTCAAAGAATAAGGGGTGGTTTAATGGTTCATCATATCCCACATGCATCCTATCCCACATCTTTTTTTTCAAACCTCACTCATTTTTAATAATTCACTATCATAGATCATGGCCTGCCTACAAAGCCTTCCCAAATTTGGTGCCTAGGAGTAATGTTTTTTTGTGCCTACGGGAGCCTGTAAACTGGACAATGAGTGGCTTGGTAGAGAAATAACATTATATTTCTCCCCCAACAAAACCCCTTTATATAAAGTAGGTTTGTTAATCTAAACATTCCAAGTCTTCACTATTGTATTTAATGCCCAATGAATGTTGCATTTAATGCCATTTTATGTCTGATGGGCCACACTACAGCACCTCACGAATTACCAAATATAAAATGAACTGTGATTATTAACAGCCATTCCATATACCGTATTTGCTCGAATAAAAAATGAAAAATACCCCTCATTTTACATTCAAGGTCATCATATCATCAGACCTCAAATAGAGGATTGACTCTAAGACTAAGATCCAGATCCCTTGCACTGCAGGGGACCTGGATCCTTCTGTCTGGCAGCTGGTGAACGTCATAAGAGTGTGAGAGAGTGTGAGCGAATGTGGACTCATGAAGTTTGGACCAAAAATTGTGTTTTTTCCTTTTTTTTTATTCGAATCATGGGGGTCTGGCCTCGTTTTCAAAGCTTCATACAAATCGCCAAAGTTACCAAAATTCAGTAAATTTGCAATTTCGTAGGACGTCTATTGGATAAATGTACTAAGGTGTGTGGAACGTTTAAGAAAAATATTTCATTTTCAGAATTTTGACTATTTGCTTCCAAAGATTTTTGGGCTATATTTTGTTAGTTGCTGTTACGTTCTGCCCAGGCTGCGGAGCTGCATATCTGTCCTGCTGTAGTTTCTCTGCTTTGCTTTGATCCATTCCTGGATTTCCTTTTGCTTTGTTCTATTTTCCATTCCTTGCTTCTGCTCCGGCTCTTTGCTTCAGCTCTGCTTCCTTAATTAGGTGTGCCCCACCTGTGTGTTCTGTTTGTCTCAGTCTGCAGTCTAAGGTATGTCTCAGTGCTATGTGTTTGGTTTACATGTTTGGTTTGTTGTGTACCACTGTCAGCAGGGATTAGCGTTAGGACCCACCGTCATTGGAGTACTTTGGCGTAGTGGTGGGCTAAGCATACTATGGCCATATCATGTGACGGAATCGCCAATAGTTATCTTGTAGTCCTAGGCTAGTTTCTGTATTCATGTTTGTCTGTCTCTTATGTACCTTTGCCCTTCTTCCTTGTATCATCTGAGGATTCCGGTTCCTCTCTCCTCTCCCCGTGTCCCAGTTAAGATTTCCTATCCTTGCTTAAAGGAAGAAGCGTCCGAGGGTTCCGGCTCCTCACTCCTTCCCCTGTGTTCCTTGCCTTCTTCCCTGTCCTTTGTTGTGCCCTGTAACATGTATGTCTTGTCTGGTTATGTTTATTCCTTGTCTTGTGCCTGTTTATACCTTGTGCTATTCATGTCATGTTTCTAGCCACTTCTCGTGTATATCTTATATCATGTTTCTTGCCTGGTCTCCCTTTCCCTTGCTTGTTATGCGTCTGCTATATTAACCCTTTGCTTAGCTTTCATTCTCCCAGCCTGCAGCATCCTGCTCGTGATTCATGTGATATGCTTCATGCCTGCTCCAGGGTCCTGCAGGATTCGTTTCGTTCTGGACTACATCTGCTGCCATATCAGGGCGCTGGTGTTTGGCTGCACTACCCTAGGTGCTCAACTCCTGGATGAGAGTGGTCACCCTGCAACCAGGCCCTGCCCCAGACTCCACTGCTGCATCGTGACTCCTGCATACAACCATCGGGCGCGCTGGGTCCTTCCAGTCACCAGCTTGGACCCAGTCCGTGACAGTTGCTGCATGGTTTGCCTTACGCTAGGTGTCTTTGAATATCTTATTAGTCCTGAAAAGAAAATATAGGTAAACATGTACACTGTTTCTATGGTTGTAACTATAGCAAAAATACATAAATTGTCCCTGCATCCTATGTGTCCCCACCCCTGGTACTCAAATAGTTAAAACACTAATTTCTGTTACATTTTGTACACAAACCTATGTAATCATTTTTATGACCTTTTATAGAATACTCGCACATCTAACCACTCTTTCATTTAACATACTCATTTTTTTGAAGGCACATTTACATCATTAGAAATTACTCATCTGTTACATTTGTTCTATGATAAAGAATTTTTCATCCAAACTACACAATATTGTCCATTTGCAAAATTCACCTTAAATAATCTGTTTTGGTACACACCCTGGTAATTTAGATATATATAAATTCGCACATTCCCGAAGAAGCTACCAGCAGCTACATGTGACGAGGCCATGAAGCAGCATGTTCCTTTTTTAAATGTTGAAATAACATTGAAGTTTATCTCTGCCCAAACAAGCTTGAATTATCTTCTCCTGATCATGGGATGTACTGTTCTGGCATAATTGAACTGTAAGATAGAATAATTGCTCTATTAGAACTCTGTCGTGCTTCGCACCGGCCTTTGTCTGTGTATATCTTTTTTTGGCACGGTTAGAGAACTAAATAAGTACATGCTACTCAGATTTCAAAATTTTCGCTTAACCCAAATTATCTGTGGGATGAGCTATTTGATGCAAAGTATAATAACAATCAAGGTATGTTTTCATGGAATAAATCCAAACTTTTTAAAAAAAAAATTAAAATTTTGTTTGTGAAGTTTTATTTGAATTAACTTAGTAATACTGGTTTTTATTTTAATGATACACTTTCCATAATAGCGACACAAAATGATTGTTTTATGCTGTATATATTAAATCAATACTTTTCTTCAGTGATGCTCAGAGTAGCTTAGGTCTTCCTTCCTGAAATTTTTAGTGCAAAGTTTGACTCCAATAAGGAAACCTTATTAGGGAAAAACATACACGCGTTATCTCGATCATCGCAAAAAATGGATCATATCAAAAGTGTCTTAATGTTTTTCAATAAATCTTATTGTTAGGATTATTATAAAATAAGTAATGCATACCTAGTCACAAAACTAGGAGTCTACAAATAGTTGAACATTTCAACTTACCATTCTTCTGCATGATGGGCTGAACTGGATCCGCATAATGCAGCTTTATTTGAAGGGATTTTTTGAAGTCTAGTGAAAGATATTTTTTTATTGGGCCAATATTAAAAAAGATGTAAAGATATATTAGCTTTTAGGACTTCAGAGACCTCTTCTTGAGATCATTTACTCTTGGGCTTATATAGCTATCCATTTTTCTTTTTAAGGAAACTTCCTCAAAGACATATCACTGTTTTAAAAATAAATGCATTATGCAGAACCAGGAGGAGAAGTTAGCTGGTGTTACTGTTTCATAATACATATTATTATTATTATAAAAAATGGACAGCGCTAGTATAGCATATATATATCTTATAGTATATATATATTTTATTCATATATATATATAATAACATTTTTTACATGATTTTATATATTTTTTGTTATATTATCGTTGTCGATTTTTTATAATATTTATTTGTATTCTCTTGTTGTGTTATTTTGGGCACACTTATTACACTCCTCTGGGATCAATCTTAAGGACTGCTGCTGAACTATTGTCTCCTCTGTAAAAGGTTTCTATCACTAGGAGTATGATTGATTAAATAAGTTAAAAAAAATGGTGTTCTAATTTTAGGGCAGTACATTTAGTTGATATACTTCATAATACAGACTTACATCTTCCCCCACGTTTTACATAATTGGGGCATTTTTATTTCATGGGTTATGACTAGTGGTGTGGTTAAAGGATCTGGAATCCTCCAGATTGCGGGAGTGGGGTCCTGACACGATCCACTCCCCACCCATTTCCGTCCTAAATGGGGGTGTCCCAAGACATAAGCATTAACTCCCACTGATGTCGGTGGGAACGCCCACTGATGTCAGCAAGACTGCATGCGATGTCAGAGGTACCACCCATTGATGTCAGCGTGTAGTCCTGGCCACATCCCACAAGGAACGCCTGCGGGTAGCCAGAGCCAAAAGGTACCCAAGTATGTACATCAAAATGATGATTTTCATTAAGTACAGATGACATAAAGATTCAATAAATTAAAGTTTTGTAGAAATGTTCTATGCAAAAGAAAAATGTAGATTTCAAAATAGCAGTTGCTGATCATCCAAGCTGCTTAGAACAAAAGGACAGTTATAAAGGACAGTATACAATATAGAGGTACGAAAATAATCTAATAGTCATCTTTGTATTGTAGGCAAACACATAGTTTAAATATACAATTGAAGCAGATAGTTAACAATACAACAATTATTTCTTTAAAAAACAGCATTTAATATAAATTGTGTTCAACATAACACATAGAAGCTACTTCATCACAAGAGCTTAACACCTGACCAGATCCAGCAGTTCAACTGACAGTAACAAATGGGAGGACAATGATGCACATCCAGATTTCAACAGTGGAAAGAAAGAAGTACACATAGGATGATACAATTTCTTCTAACGTTAGTAATAGAATGCTGCACACAAGGACGTATGTCATACTTAGCATAATTTCCAAATTCCAATAATACTATTATGCTTTATAATTATAATACTGCCCAAAATGGTATACATATTCTGGTTTTATTGATTGAAAAGACTATTATATATATATATATATATATAATAGTCTTTTCAATTTTTTTATTGTGTAAATGATGTACTTGTATTCTGTAGTAACCCGCTAACTAGTGAGGTGATCTCTATGAGCTCCAACTTTGCTAAAACTATACTTCCCACTAAATTATTATTTATTGATTTATATAGTGCCATTATGTTCAGCAGTACTGAGCCTGTCACATTTATGTAGCTTACACATGGCCAACAGGGGAGGTCTGACCATTTTTATCCCTGTAGGAAGAGCAGAGCCAACCCGAGCTGCAGCGTTATACAGCAGGTTCAGAATGCATTTGGCAGATGGCTTGCTCAGTATGCAACGTCCAGCCCAACACACATTCATGATATTGGACAGAGCAGTAAACGTTCAAGTTATGATTTGAAAAGATCTCAGAAATAATCAAATTCTGATACAATGCTGTATACTGAAGATAGATACGCCAATAACTTCAAGTATAATTGCAAGAAAACTAAAAAAGTAGTGGTGGACATGATAACCCTTCTCTGGTGGTATAACATGCAGAATATGTCACACTGGCATTTTGAGTTTGATGAATCTGATTAGCCCAGACTATCTAATCTCAATAACACAAAACTGATTCCAACAAGTGAGCGTTATATACCATCACACAAGACCCTTTGCATAACCATATGCCTTCACATAAAACCATTCACTACTTTTCTCTAGTAACACCTGGCCAAAAATAATTGCGAAAACATATATTATCGTGCTATATAGCTGTAATGTAAGTTTTTTTAAACAGATTTTGTAGATACAAATCTACATTTCACACACAGCACTTCTAAAAGTAAGTGCCCAACATTATCTCAGACCTTTTTGATCAGGAATGAGCAAATCTTAATAGGCTCCTCACTCTGGTACAACTTAGATACATAATAGCAAGGGAAAGCCCTTAATCTGGGCCGTACTGTTTCCACCCATCCACACATATAGGTTTAAAACAAAAGCTTGTGGTGCTAAAATCTGTAGAACGAGAATGGTCCTTTATATTAAATATTTAAGGCCTCCCAAGGCTCTATAGAACGCTTCTCTGTAAAAGAGCCTGCAGATCTACATAGTTTCACACAGCAATATCTTTATTTTGGGCATTGAGTAGTGACCGCACCAAGCAGACATATCGCTCAATAGTTCAGAATACATGATTCCACTCCTTTTCAATTAACAGCATATTAAATTGTGCACATAGCTGACATTTAATGTAATGGGGCCCAAAACAAGCCTTCACTAGAGGTACTATTCTGGCCCACAAGCCAATAGTACCTTCTCTGGACAGTCACTTTTTTCTTTCTGAGTGCGAGGAGATGGAGTATATACAGCTAAGGGCACATAACGCTCCCATAACGATCCATTCTAAATGATTTCTGATGCCATGCTCTGGGATATGACATCATACTCCAGTGCTGTGCATAACTCAAAGGAGGAAACTTCAGTGGAAAGGTCTCTACCCCCATACACGTGCATTTGTTAAAGGCACACTTCCGTGGGCTCCTAAATTAAGCTTGGTCCTGGAGCAGCTGCCCCTTTTGACCTATATTCAAGATATTTCTGCATATGTAATAGGCTAGTACAGCGCTGGTATAGACAGGTGCTCTATATAGGATCTAATCCTGAATCCTGCTAGTAGGGATGATGCATTATGAGAATGCAACATTTTTAGCACATACCAGAATCCTTTCAAACCCTTTGATAATAAAAAAAAACAACCTATGCTCCTGATTAATCATCATACTTTTTTCTAATGAAACAACCATTGTAAGTATGAACTTTTTTTCTGCCACTAAAGACATTGAAGAAACCTGGGCTTCCTAGTCTGATTATTGTTGTTGATTTCACTTGTTCCGACCATGATTGCTTGCATACGGAATTGATTTACAGAAACATTTTATATCAAAAAGATTACAGCCTCTAAACCAGACAGACTGCAGTGCTCTCCAATTACAATAATTGCATCCACTGATCTTTCTTTATTTCCTTCCTCTTTAATTTTGTGACATAATGTTAAAATTGATACTATATTCAGTTCATTACTTTGCTCATCTTTTTTTTTCACTACTTATTCCTATGAAAATCCATTTAAAGAATATCACAATACCTATCAAAAATCTTGCAATTTTAACAATTGTCTACTTAATCCACTACTAAATACACTTGTATAGAACATAGAAATCTGTTCGCTTATTGTAATTCAACTTTTGCTAAAAACACACATACTAATGAATGGGTTGTTCATATTAAAGCATACTGAAATATTTATTTTAATTTGATGAAATAGAAATGTGTTTACAGTAAACACCAATATATAACATTTAGTATTTTGGATCTCTAGCTTATATATATATATATATATATATATATATATATATATATATATATATATATATATATATAGGCATTTACAATGAAATACAAAAACTTAAGACAAAGCAAAATGTTGATTACGCAGCGCCTATGCATACACCCGTAACATTAGAAATCTGTGTGTTTCCCTCAATCACAAAAAAGGGTAATCGCATATGAAAAAAATAATGTGATCTTTGCCATGAACAAATGTACAACCATGAAAATTATAAAATCACAACGAAAATATCTAAAAAAAAAAAATCACAAGGACAAAATTAATCCCAGAAATCATCGGCTATATAAACTATATTACTGCAACCTCTGACTACTCCTGGTAGAAACCCTTGGAAGGGTGAAACGTGTAGCGTGTAGAGGTTTCAATACAATCTGGAATTTCTTTTACTTTCTGATGGACAATGTATGAATGTTTTAAAGCTTTCTATTAGATTTAATCCTGCATATGTCTGAGCAATAATACACAGAAGGCTCCAAACTGGAATGTAAGGCTATTTATTTTTTAACATTTTTATATATTTTTTGTGAGTCCAAAACTTAAAGGAAAAAGGGCACTGTTTTGGAAAACAGGTTTTTCGGTTTTGTTTTTTCTCCTTCACTCTATATAACAAGTAATTCTTCACATCTCAATCCACACATACAAATATATGTCCTATGCTGCATACATACATATATACTTGGTTTATTCTTAATATAATAAATAAAACTTGTGTCATTTAACTAGAGGTTTTCACAGACATGTATTACACACTAGAGGCACCATAGGCATAATTTTTACAATGGTATCCAGGGCTTATGTGTGGATTTTTAGTAGGATCACACAAGGAAGACAAGTTCCCTTTGAGGAGCAACTAATTGAATATCCATCATCTAGAGATTCACAAGTGCTCTTCAATATACTTCAACAATAATGCAGATGGGACATCAGGGAGCTACGGTAGCTGGAAACTGAAACCTAAACATGATGGTGAATTACTGGCAGTCCACAATTGGCTGACACCCTGTATAAGCAAAACAAAACTATCCAGTTCACAAGGCAGTCCATGGCCAAACAGTAGAGAAGGCCACTACGCACTACGCAAAGTATCTTTGTGGAATCTTTTACTTATATACACATTAGATGTAGAAATAGGGAGAATAAGTGAGGTAATAAATTCTAATACAATCTAAGACTACTACTATTAATCTTTAAAGCAAACATTTTATGGAGTCAAAACTAAATTAAGAGAATAATTACATTTATATAGCGCCAGCAGATTCCTTAACGCTGTTAAAATCAATGGAATAATTTCAAATCACACACAATAACAAATTGGTACAAAAGGAGAAAAGGTGCCCTGCTCTTGCAAGCTCACAATTTAGTCGGTGGTTTAGTCGGTCAGTGTTAGTAGGAAAGGTTATACGCAGTAGCGTACCTAGCGTGGGGCGGGGGGGGATGGTCCACCCTGGGTACCGCTCATCAGGTGGGTGCCACGGGCTAGGGTGACCACATGTCACGGATTGCCCGGATCCCTGGCAGCCTCATCACTTTCTTACACGGAGGAGAGAGAAGGGGGCACCTAGCAGCCGTGAAGCGGCACACACTGCGGCAGAGCAGGAAGATGGAGGCATCGTACTCCCACCGCAGGACTTCTGGATGGTCATTTAACTACAAAGGGGAGAGGGTAGATAGTGAGAAACAAGGGAGAGGGGGTAAATAGTGAGAAACGATGGAGAGGGGGGGTAGATAGTGAGAAACGAGGGAGGGGGGGTAGATATTGAGAAACGAACGAGAGGGGGTAGATAGTGAGAAGGGAGGGAGAGGGGGTAGATAGTGAGAAGGGAGGGAGAGGGGATAGATAGTGAGAAGGGAGGGAGAGGGGGTAAATAGTGAGAAGGGGTAGAAAAGGGGGAAAAGTAGATAGTGAGACAGAGGGTAGTAAGTATATTGGAATAAATAAACAGTAAGAATGAGTGAGAGAATAAATGAATGTGTGGATGCATTGTGAGAATGAGTGAGAGAATGAATGAATGTGTGGATGAATTGTCTGAATGAGGGAGATAGTTAATGAGTTTGTGAGAATGCATTAATGAACAGTGAGAATGAGTGAGAGAATAAATGAATGTGTGGAAAATTTGTGTGAATGAGTGAGAGAATAAATGATTGTGTGAATTAATCATGTGAATGAAAGTGTGAATTAGTGAGTGACTGTAAAAGTGTTTGTGTGTATGATAGATGTATAATTGATTTGTGGAAAGGCAAAGATGGCAGAAGCAGGATGTTTGAGCCTTGGGGACCAAGATGGCACAGGCACGGTGGTTATAGGACAAAGATGGCATAGGCCAGGCTGTTTGGGGACAAAGTTAACTCATACTGGGCTGTTTGGGGACAAAGATGGCAGGTCCTATGTGTGTAATCTGGTTCCTGGTCAGGTTCTATGTGGACAGTGTGGACACCAGGGCTGGCTTTGGGTTGTGCAACCTATCATCTATGCCTATACCTATATATCATCTATATCTCTACCTTTATTGCTGAGTTTCTATGTGATTTCCAGTTGATCTATACCTGCAATGCTATGTTTCCATTCATTATTATTGTATACTTGCAAATACGGGGTTTGTATGTCTGATTCTATGCCTCCAGTGCTGAGTTCACATGTGAACAATAATAATAACAATATTAATATATATATATATATATATATATATATATATGATTGCTAACAGCAATCACACTCCTATCATGCCAAGTCAGCTAGTACATGCTGGGATCTGGGTATGCCTGGGCATGATAGGAGTGTGATTGCAATTAACAATTATATTTATATATATTAATATTGTTATGCCCATATATAATGATAGAAGCTATGCAGTTTTAAAGTGTGTGTGTGGGGCGGTGCCACATAAGTCCACACGTAAATCATGAGAGAAACAAAGAGAGTGGTTAGAGGCATAATTGGATGGGAGAGTAGAGATATAGGAGGGCACAGAGTTGGTAAGGGCTCTGTAGGATTAAAAGTTTGGGAGGGTATGGGGAGTGATTGGCAGAGCGGAGGGGCAGCTGGAATGAAGCGGTGTAAGGAAGGAGAGGGGGAGGCCAGTTAGTAGGGAGTTGCAAAAATACAGACTGGATATCACAAGGGAGTGGATTAACATTTTTGTTTTTGTGCCAGGAATGGTCGAATTCAGAAGATGTCTTTCAAGTGAAGGCGGCAGGATTTGGTAAGGGACTGGATGTGAGGGATGAAGGAAAGAGTCAGGCGTGACACCAAGACAACCAACTTGGTCTGTCTCAGTTGGATAGTGACATTGTCCACAGTAAGAGATTTGTCAGGAATTGTGGACAGAGCAGAAGATGGGATTATCATAAATCCAGTCTTGAGGATGTTGAACTTTAGGTAATGGGACAGCATCCATGATGTAATTCCTGAAAGACAGTCAGTGAGGCGAGTTAGAAGAGAAGATTGAAAGTCAGGAAAAGCAAATATAGATTAGGGAGCCATCTGCATATAGTTGGTACTGGAAGTCAAAGGAAGATACCAGTTGTCTGAGGGAAGAGGTGTAGCTGGAGAATAGTAGGGGCCCAAGAACTAAGCCCTGAGGAACACCAACAGATAGTGGTAGGAGGAAGGAGCGCGTTCCGAAAGTCAGAAAGTTAATATTTGAGCCAGGAAATAGCTGTATCATGGATGCCATGAGCATGGGGGGTTTGTAGGAGGAGGGGGTGGTCAACTGTGTCAAAGGATGCAATGAGGTCCAAGACTTGAGAAGTGGCCTTTTGTTTTAGCTGGGAGGAGACCGTTAGTAAATTTAGTGATTTTAGTAATTAGTGTGGTCTCGGTTATGTATTTATGTTATTTATATGCAAATAGAGGTACAGTAACTTAATTCTGTTTTGTTTAAAAGTAAAAAATGCAAATGTAATACTAGTTCACGCACATGTAGTCTGCTTTGTCTGCTGTGAAATATATTCAAAATAGTATATTATATGAAAATGTAGCAAAAAAAGACTGATGTAGCAAAAAGGAAGGACAAGAATAACACCACAATCATAATAATGAAAATAAACAAGCATAAAGAGGTTATAGTCCAATTTTTGTTTCCCATGGGTCTGTTTTTACTACTGCTTTTTCTAAACAAAATATATATACCGCATATCAAAAGATATACATGTGAACCTACAATTGCACTGAAAACAAAATAGTTAATCACAGTAAGAACAGTCAAACTGTCAAAGTAAAGGGTGCGGTGTCAGAATATTGTATATTGATTTAAAGAGGTATTCAGACAGTGTTTTGACAAGGAATGTAGGTACATTGCTACATATAAATATTATCTGGGAAGGAATCAAATTACAGTAAAAGGTACTGAAAAGTGTATTTTTCATTTTAAGACAGGATAAGGAACTATTTCTTTGGCAATGTTTGTGTGAACTAATATCGGAAATATCAATAAGGTTTCTGGAAATGTTATTACCAGATTGGACTTTAGTCTTGTGTGCAGGATTTCCAAAATCTTCCAAAACAAATTCCAATATATTTCTATTGTGACATTCTAATAAGCATAACAGTTGACTCTCCAGGTCACTCTCCACTTTCTCCATTTAGCCTTTCACTTTCCCTGCCTAATTTCACTCCAACTTCCAACCAAACTCCTCACGTGGCTAGCCCCTCCTCATGTATGGGAGAAGAGGGAGAGCTCAAGGTAGCCCACCCTGGAAAGCTCCCAGGTATTCAAAGTAAATCAGACATTCTGACCTGGGTGGGAAGTTATGAATTTGGCAATGCCTGGGAAGTCCTGTTCTCACATAACGAGATTTTTTTCAAATCTGTACTGCAAATGTTTATCTTTTTCATAAAAACACACCTCAAATGAAAGAGAAACTTTCACCTCAACTGAATGCTATGATCATGAGATTTCCACAAAAATAAAAAATCTCCATTTCCAAGCACCAGAGAGATAAGATATTTTCACTTGACTTTATCATTTGGCTACCCTTTTTAGATCTTCATCTGGGAACAGTATTTTCTGGCAGGTTTTGATTTTGGTGGGAAATTACTCCTATCCCTACTAAGCACCCCAAGAAGCAAAGAGATTTACATTAACATGGGTGTCCTCCAGCCTCACACTCATACTGAAACTACTAATCTTATTTCCTCATTGAAAGGGAAATCAGTTAAAAATCTAGACAATTTCTTTAAAGAAATGGCCATTCTGGAGAACATTTTTTATCCAAACCATTAAATTTTTACTAGCTGGAGCAGATCCTCTTCCCTTTCCATTTTAATGTCATTTTGCTCTCTCCTATTGTCATGGTGCTATCTGATGGCACTCTATAAATAAAATGCAATATAGCCTGGGCAGGCAAGCTTTCTTCAAGATTTAAATCAGCTTCTGTTCTCTAATGCAACTGATTCTTAATATGGAAGATGTTGAGGCACAGAGGCAACAGAGGCACCTGCAATGTGGGTATACCACTGGTCCTGCAGGCACACTGACTGAGGCAGAGAATATGATGTCATTGCCTGGTTCTCAGATGCAGGCACCACAAGGGAGCACAGCAGCTGCCTGTCCGTGGCCTTCTCCTTCAGTAAGTGTGTTAAAGTGTGAATGAGGAAGTATGTTACTTTGTGTGTATGTATATATATATATGTGTGTGTGTGTGTGTGTGTGTGTGTGTGTGTGTGTGTGTATGAGTGTATTACCGTGTGTGCAAGAACATTACTTTGTATGTGTGGGTGTGTGTATATAAAAATGTTACATTGTGTGAGTACTGTGGGTGTGTTACTGTGTGTAAGTTTGTTACTGTGTGTGTAAGTATGTTAGTGTGTAACTATGTATGCTACTGGCCCCCCTTCCTCCTCATCCAACAAAAGTAGAGGTTGTTACTTTGTTTGTTACATTGCATGTGTTAGTATGCTAGTGTGTCTGTACAAGTATATTGTGTATATTAGTATGTGCGTGTGTTAGTATGTATGTAAGTATGTAACTGTGTGTGGGAGGAGCTTTGGGGTCTGTGCCTCTCATAGGGGATTTTTAAATAATTTAACTCCCCTTATCCTCATTATACCACCAGGTTTATTAACTTGCCCCTAACCTTTCCTTGTTAATAGGGGGTCATGGGACACCTATTATGCTTTTTTGTATTATTTTAATATTTAATGTAGCAGGGGGAGAACTCGCAAGTCGCCTCGCAACCATGTGAGCCAAAGTTCCAATTTACGTACAAAGTCGTAGGCTAATTTGTGAGTTGCCTGCTTTTTTTCACGTGCATACACTCTGATCTCCTACAGTTTTCTTTTTTTACCTTTTGAGAGTGCTTGCATGAGTTTGCTGCTGGAAACTATCTTTTTGCCAATATTCAAGCAGTCGCATTTCGATGCACAGACCCCACTGACATTACTTTACATTATGGAGGGCTAACCCCAGTGAGCTTATGCTTCAAGAACAGTTTGAAAGGCCTAGTGTAACAGAGCCATTTGCCAGGGATTCCCTTTATAATGTACAACGCTCCTGCCAACACTAGCAAGCTAGAAGGAAAACATCACTTAAGACATACACTACCTCCCTTATTAAGCAAAATCAGTAATACAAAATAATATTAACTATATTAAATGATCACTAAACATATTTAGTGACTGTTTCCATTGGATCATATTAAACACATAAAGCAGGTGCTTTCACTAGAAGGAAATCAGCAGGTGGGCAGTAAAGTTGTTGATGAAGCAGTTTCTAGAATGAATACATAAAATTCTTTAAAAATATGCATATGGATTAATGAGATAAAAAGGTTAAGGGATGAGAGAAGAGTGCCTTAGGATAGCGCAATGCATGACGGTCAAACAAAATCCGCAAACAGATAGCATGAATATGCATAATACATTATGGAAATGTATGCAGTAAAATACTCATTTGTGAGCAATGAACTACAAACATGGGGCAAAGGGGTATATAGGTTTAATCCTATTTTACTAGCATTTTCTAACAAATTTGATTATATCTGCTAATGTAATAAAGTTAGGGAAATATGGTATAATTTATATAATGATGGAAGGATATATTAAAGCTGTCATTAGAGATAGGTCAATACGTTCTCAGTTTAAACTTACATGATAAATGAGGTGCTCATGATTTAAACTTATATGATAAATGACACACTTATTATTAATATGGCATATTAGAAGAAATGGCAAAAAAACATAAGTAGTTTTCCTGTTGTGAACAGACATGAAAATCTAAATGCTGAATAATATTTTTTTTGGTGTTTGAGCTATATTTTCCAGGTCTATTAAGCAAACAGGTTAAGGTTAAGCGCGTGTTTGTAAAAAGTGAGAAACATCTAACGTTATTCCATAGAGCCTATGTCCTGAAATGAAGACTTTTTAGGTTCTATTTATAAAAAGTGATTGTTTTTCACCATGGCAACCTGTGTCGTCCAATCAGCAGGAACATTTGTTTGTTGACAGTTGATATTGTTTTAAGAAAACTTTTAAAAGTCTATATTTTTTTGTCTATATGTTTTTTGTAAAGCTGTAAGCAAATTTTGTACTCATCTCTTATTCTTATGTATTCATCCAGCATGTATTGCATAAAAGAAAAATGCCCAATAAAATAATAATTAACCTAAAACTTTGCTTGACTTTTTATACATACTTTTCTTTGTGTATTTTATTTCTTGAGTGCCTAGTAAAAACATGCTTTAGTCGATATAAAATATTGCTGTCACCATCTTTGACAGCTGGTATTTTGACTGGGTATATGCTTAGTATTAATAAATCACTAATCATTCAAGGTATATATACATATTTATCTGCATAACTATGCTTGTTAACCAAGCTATAGCATTATTGCTAGCTGAAATAGGTAGTGAATAGATGTCTCAGTAAAAATAACAGTAACGTTATCCAATTAATGGGTGTTTTTCTAATTTGAAGATATATACCGTATATTTATTTGAAAAAGCTACGCATAAAGCCTGTGGGACATCAAATCTGAAGTTGAAGTGGAAAGTTTTACATAAAAGGTATGCTGTTTTGCAACACTTAGTAAGTACCCAGCAGTGCATTATAGAAAGAACAGGTTTGGTGACTCACAGGAGCATTCAGAAATGATTTACTTTGTTCTTCACTTCAATTTTTAAAAAACAGAATAAAAAGGAATTCCATCTCGCATTACCACAGGTGGCTGAGAAACAGGCCATGCAGGAATGTTTCACAAACAGTAATCTGCCCGACAAAGATGTGCTAGACAGATAAGTAATAGATAGTAACTGACAGGCTGACTTATCTCGCCATCACTTATTTACTTGATTAGAAAATGGGGAAGTCTTCCCTACACCGAGGACATACCTTTTTTGGGGCTTTTATCTTTTGACATCCAGAAATACCAGTCATCGTGGTTCTTTGAAGTGGACTTGTCAGCTGCAAAACTTGTTTTCAATAGGCAGTAGAGCATTAAAAAAGACATACAATGTTGTGTTATGTTTTTAATGGTTCAGCAATTTCTATTATATTTTTTTAATAACACGTTTGCACTTACACTACCTGCCTCTTGTGCGTAGAACATGATATCTACCACCATACACCTGACAACCTCATCCTGATTGACTGTGCCATTGGGATGTTTTACTCTAATGTATCTTTAAATAGTTAATTGTGGGGCCAATCTTCCCTAAAATCATGACTGTCTCCAATATGTACAGCGACTGTTGTGAGGTATGCTCAAACATTTATTTCATATGATTTAAGATAATACTGTTAATGAGATCCCAGCTTCATCCCCATCGTCTCTTCATTGGAGTTCTACAAGTTCTGGCTCAGTCTACATAGAAACATAGAATTTGACAACAGATAAGAACCACTGTAGTCTGCCTATTTTTCCTGATGTGAAGGTTAGTCTGGCAGAGCCAAAGTTCTTTCCATTCTCTTCACCTTCCTTACAAAGGCTGCCTGAATCAATCAACAACAAGTTAACAATAGCAGGGGAGGGGAAATAAGGTGAACCCCTGGAAGTTGATAGGGTTGCTCTGATGATGTATACATAACGCAAACTTTTAATACATATAATTGTTTATCTTGTAAGATCTGTGAGATGGTTTCCACATGCATTGAGACCAGCAAAAAATCTGGCACGTCTCTACGCTCGTCAGGAATACTTTGATGATGTATGGATATGAAAATATATCGTAGGCCTCTATAAGCGCATGCTTCATATAGCTCAAGAATTGCAAGCTTGTCTCATGCCGTCACTCCAATATACATGTTATTCCTAGAAGTGTGTAACATTTTTTGAAAACATTACAGGAAATAATAGTCTGCTGAATTAGATATAATCTAAAGGTGTCATCCGCATTAACATCGCATAGATTCCTCTATCTAGCATTACAGAGATTACTGACATTTAATACATGTAATGGAAGACGGATTCATGACAAAACAGGAAAGCAAAACACCGATAAGAAATTGCCTGCTGATTGATAAAAATTAGGAGAGAAACAAAAAGAAAAATAACGAATAACACTGTGTTTAAGATTAAACCCACAAATATTATGATATATATATATACATATATATATATATATATATATATATATATATATATATTACTATTAAATTAAAGAGTATTTCAATACTTATAATTAAAAAACCTGCGGAATGTTATACGTCTTTCCTGTTAGAACTGATGGCAGTTGTGACAGATTTACAGGCACCTTTCAACATTTGAGTTCAGACCTATATATTTTTTCTCCTTAAAAGACAGACTACTTCCTCCGAGTCATAGTGTACGCCTCTTACATTGCCTGTGTTGACAGCATATATCAGGCAATCTGCCATTTACGCCTTCTCCAATAGGTGGACTTATGCATTATAAGATTCCTTTTATTGATAGCGAAGCCTAGAAAAGCCTAGAAAAAAAAATTACAAAGCCGTAAGTATTAACTATGTGTGCCCCATAAAGGCTGTGCCACCTTCTATTTCTTTATTATAGCCACACTATTTCATTGTTTGCATAAAAAGCAAATGACGAGATAGAATATTAATATGTAACATGATTTGTTAATAATGTCTCTAAATAGTATTAGCAATAATTTGGTGATGCACGATCCTTTAATGAAGCAGTTACAATAATAATGTTTTTTTTCCCCATTACATATGGATTATGTAGTTAATTTAAAATACTTTCAGGGATTAAAAGCATTCTAATGTATTTTAATGCTTCTAAATTACATCACAATAAATTGAATTCATTTATATAGGTTTCTAGTAATTACAGCGCTAATCTGTAGTATTGATTGGGTAGGTGTTTTAGTAGCTTGTATTGTATTATTAATTATGCATTTTTAATGTATGTTAGAATAAAATGTAAAATTGCATTTCAATAGATTCTAAATATAAAAATAGAAACTATGCAAGCAGTATTGTATAAATTTGTGCTTTTGAGATAGACATTTCTAATCTTTGAAGGATACGTTGTTTTTTTGTGCTATAATTTAGTATTTTATATTCTTGTGTAAATACAAATAGAGCCAGACTCTTCAGAATGCTTGTAAAATGCATCTAGGCTAACACTAGAGGATTATGGATGGAAATGGTCCCAAAATGATTTTTTTTAAATGTTCATTTAGAATGTTTTTAATGTTAAATATGTTTTCCCCACTTACTGACATCCCCTCCACCCCACAATTCAGAGGAAGGCAACGCTTGAGGCAAAGTTGGGCACCTACTTCCTCAAATGATTAATAATTTATTTTACTCATCCCATTCCTCTGAGGAAGGCAGGGGTGGCACCCGTGTATTCTGTATGTTTGTCCCTCAATTGCTGTTTATTGCATATGCTCAGTTCAACTCTATTCTAGCCAAAGGGAGCTGAACTCGCATTGAGTTCAATAGGATTAGCTGCTGCCAGTCACATCTATCCTATCTAAACACTGATGTGCCGCAAGCACACATGTGATTGGCTGCTGCTACTCCCACTGATTTCCAAGGGTACAAAACTGAGCATGTGCATACATACAAATGATTCCTGGTTTCAGAGTAGGCTGCCAGGGAAGAAGCTTTATGAGAATGCTGGAAGTCTTGTGCGATCCAGCAGTGAGTAGTCAGTAGGCATATGCAGATGGACCAAAAACATTGGAATTTTTTTTGTTCGTTTTAAGCCCATTCATCTTTGGGCAACAAAGTTCGTTAGTTGCTTATTTGGTTTGGATGAAAATGGGAGGGGGGTGTTTTTAATTCACCAATATTCACACTCTCTCCCACACTGCTGACCACTTCCACGTCTTCTTGTTCTTCATCTTCTACCATCTCTCTTTCATCTTCTCTTCTGAGTTCATGGCTCGAACTTTCACCAAAACGGTGACCCTTCCAGTGGCAATCTCTCCCCCAATCGAGGGAGAGGACGAATCCGAATGCACAAGTCTAGTAGTCAGTATAGCAAGTGTGCATTTTGGCAAGCAGAAGCTGGAGGCAGGGGAAGGCAGAAAATGCATAGAGCCAATTCTAATAAATGCCAGCATGCATCTTCAAAGGGGAACAAAACATTACTATAAAGGGGACTCTCGGCATTAAAGTGCATATGATGAGTGGACTGTATTTTTAATAAAATTATGCATTTTTGCAACTAGACTTTTCATACACCCAAATGTCTACACAGGAAGTTGAGTCAGCGCTGACCATTACCAGTTTACCCTAGCATACACTTATACCTTTTAATAGTCTGTTAGAATTTCCAGCAGCACACAAAATATCAATTTTAATGATTGTAAGAATAAATTAAGGTTATAAATATCTACTATGTAGCTATCTATCTATCTATCTATCTATCTATCTATCTATCTATCTATCTATCTATCTATCTATCTATCTATCTATCTATCAAACATGTACTATACATTTAAGAAAATATATGAAATATGTAATGAAATGTTGGTATTGGCCAAGGTTACCTTTTATTAAATACAAAGTTTGTATTGTATCGCAGCATTGCAGGAATTTCTGGACTTGTTCATCATGCCTACAGGAATCTACAGATGTTCAGTTGAATGTCACTAGTATTTCTTAATTACCTCTTCCTAACGGAAGTCATGTCTCAACAGCAACCACAATATTGTTTTTTAATTATATCTCAGTATTAACCAATGCATAAAATCTTTAGAAATATTTGAAAACTTTTCAATGGAAAGTCTTCTTGAACAAACCACAATACCTTAGGGCTATTGCATCCTTGCCTTAGAAATATCAGGATCACATCTATTGAAAAATGATTTAAGTATAACGTTTAAAACATTAAAATAGTGTGCAGTGTAGGATAGGTGCACATTACTGAAAATAAATAATTGAGTCCATCATCTGTAAATTATTAGTATCATTTATATATTATTTGATCCAGATACAGTGAAGTAAATTTCTCTAAGAATAACAACGGCATAGGTACAAATAGCATTGCTGTAATCAGTTTGACTGCTTCTTGTTTGTTGTGAAGGAGTCATACACTGCATCATGTATGTGGCACCCCATCCACACTTTAAAATGTAAAGACACCCACAAATAAAAAATAATGGTGGCAAGAATATTTATTTCACAAATTTGTAAACTATATGTCAACTGTAAAAACCTAGAAAACTGAAAAAATAAATTATCTTATAAATAAATTATATAAGTTAAAACACACAACATTTACTAAACAGATGTGTTACAGCATAACTCCTATCACTATATACAGAGCCATTGATGATGGTACAGCGTAATTCTTATCACAGTACACTGAGCCAGACATTGTCGGTAGTGCAGCATAACCCCTACCACTATATACTAAGCCAGACATTGACATGGTAAGCCTATACCCCTTTATCAGCTTGCCTGTACCACCTCTGCCCTTTAGCAGCCTGCCTGTGCCACCTTTGATCCCTAAGCAGCCTGCCTGTGCCACCTCTGCTCATTTAACAGCATATACACGTATTCATTCACTCACTTACTCATTCAGATCTCACCAACTAGCCAATTGAGAGCTGTGGTGCACCTGAGAGGCCAATTGCCCAATACATTGATGCCCTTGAGACCACCTGCACTGTGCCTTATTACCCTAGAATATGCCACTGATGGGGTGGGGACAAGACAATGTCACCTACATCACCCCTCTTATGTCCCATATTGTTTCCCTACTCTACGACTAATATGCATCTTATCTCACCTACCTTTACATTGCAGACAACTGCTGGCTATATTACCATGTGTGTTCCTGGGCAATCCTGATGCTACTTGGGAGTTTCAGATTATACATATACACTTTTTAATTTTTCATCTCATATTCACACTTAAACAGGGCATTTTAAATCATTTTATAGTTATCGTTTATGAAAATATAACTACACATTGTTTATGTCAATATTGGAGATGCAACATCTTTGGAAATGTCTGATAAGGAAGAATCCAGGTAACGGTCCAATACGTTAGTCAATGTGATCTTTTCTTGAACTTCAATAAAGCTCCACAGATTTCGACTTTTCGCTGCTCAGTAACCGTAAGCACAAATTATAGTTAAGGAAAGAGACAAAAAGAGACAAAATTTGCAACCAAATCTATAGTACTGTATGATATACTATAGGCTAATTGTAGGTTTAAAAAGTGTTTCAGGGCAAACCATAGCATAATCCACCACCATAGCTGTAACAATTGTGCTGACAGATGTAGGCAGAATAGAGAAAAGAACACATGCTGACTTTGTTTCCATAGGAAGAAAAAACAGTTTCACCTGCTGAGCTAACGAGAAAGGCCTGGACCTCATCCAAACTAGCTCATGTTTATTAGATTATATGCATGCATGACTTGTAACTGACTTCCCATGTTCTCTGTCCAATGGAATAGAATTTGCAAAGATGATGTTAGTTATGTGTTGTCTCTTGCTAGTGGTTTTATGTAGGTAACCTTTCACCGCCATATGGGCAACATTCTTCTCTTTTTGCAAATATTACAAATTCACAAAGAAATTAAACTTACGTCTTGCAGTGTGATGTATATTATGCAAATGGCGGTTATAATAACACAAAATAAGTATGTATTTGACAAAAAGCTAAGCACACAACAATCACAGTAATCAAATATGTAAATAATAGGTCATATACTGTATCTAAACATCAAGTTACCATTTAGTTTTAATTGTATTTCATTGCATCATGCCTATGACCAAGTGCCATTGTTGAGCCTTACTGAGGTTGGCCAAATAAAATTGACATATTGAAATGCCCTACCTTGTTTCACAATCATTTTCAGACCCAAATATTTTCCTTTTTTTTTGATATTCAAATATGGCTGATTGTAGAAGTGCCGAGCAGTCACGCAAGATGGAAGTGCATAATAATATGTCCTATGGATCAAGGTGAGACGTTTCTTGTTCTGGAACGTAATTGTATTTTGTCTACTACTTCCATAGTTAATCACAGGGACAGGATGGCTTGTGGTGTAGTGTAACAATTGCCCTCCACACTGGTCCAGAAACTGCAAACAGGGCCAGTTGAAATTGGGCCAGTCTGCAGAGGTGAGTGTGTGTGAGAGCGAGTGATAGAGTGTGGTGTTAGTATATGTGTGTGTGTTTAAGAGTCTATAGGTTAGTATTATGGGACTACTTGGCTTGACCTGCCCCACATCTAAAGGGGCCAGCTTTTCCCTGATTGCCAGAAAGGTTACCAGCTACATACTTAACAGCTGCCAGATAGCTAAATGTGTCATGTCAGATGCAGGTTTGTCCAAAATAAGTAGGTGGTGGTGGTGGTGTTACATTGCATAAAGCTCTATCTTGTGGCCGTGTTTTGACTTTATGGCATATATTTTTTTTTTTATGTATTCATGCACTGAGCATGCAAAGCCAAAGGCAGACCCAATAAATGGGGCACCTGCTGGAGGAGTTCTTTTGCAGTGAGTGGCCCAAAATATTGAACATGAGTGTCCTAATAATACCAACATTTCTGGTGCAAAGTACTAAATAAATTACAAACCTTGAATCAGAATTGCTCTATATACATAACTTCATTGTTTAGTATACAGTATGTAGGGGATGTTTAATTTGAGTTCAGCTTTTAACTATTTACCTAGCCGCTTATCTTTTGTATTACTTAATGTAGCTGTTTTCTAAAACACAAGAATAATAAAGGTTAGACGAACTTAAAAAAAAATGTACTCTATAAGATGTATTTACTGATACGTGATAAAAGAATACTATTTAAAATGTCCATATTTTTGATCTTTGTGTATTGATACAGAGAACAGCCAACCTGCTACAACTGCACACAAAAGGTACAGTTCTTATAAAGCCCTAATATGGTGCAGTATGGCCTAAGGCAGCCTGTTAAGGTTCATGGTAAGCAGATGTTGGCAGAGGAAACCAGAAAGGCCCTTGTTATAAGAATTAGACAGATTAGGAAGTACTGTATAGAAAACAGTCTTTTAGAAATCTGTATTTGAAGTTGGCTGTATGCAGGGGGAGTAGTAATGTATCCATATTACTTACCAATTACCATATGGCATAGTGTATTTTTTTTTATGTTGCAGGCCTATGTACAGCAATTCATAATGTATATTGTTCATTATCACTTTAGGAAAATCTTGTAGCTATAGTAATACTGTGATATATCTGAGATTGTTCAAGTAAATATGTAATAATCAACAGTTCCCACTTTCATAACACTATCTATCTATCTATCTAGCTATCTAGCTATCTAGCTATTTATCTATCTATCTATATATCTATCTATCTATGTAGCTAGCTAGCTAGATAGCTAGCTATCTACAGTGTCAGTCTAATCTTTTCTCCTCTCTCTCTGCTCATATAAAATCCTAGTGAACGCAACGATAAAGAATATTTTTTTTTTCTTTTCAGGAAGCATTCATGTGTGTCTCATAAGCAACGACCATCTGTCAAACATAATCACAAGTGCAATGACCTCATCTCCCAGATTTTTCTTCATTGACAGAGACAAGGAGGGCTACAGGTTTCATTGCTCTGTACGGGGCATGATGGAACTTGAAACCAACCCATCTTCTTTACATGTGTACAGAGGAGCAAATGGCAAAATCGGTGAGATATTAACCCTTCCATTTGCACAGGGGACAAATCACAAAAATACATGTACTCAATGAGTTAAAACAGAAAGGACATTCTTAGTACCTTCACCATTTTTATCCACAATGGATAATATGATCAAACTTCATCTATACTCAGCTGACGGGGTGTGTTTGATGCCCTATTACAATATATGGCACTTCGCCACTGACAAAGGAGCATACAAACGCACTTTTTAGCGTGTAGGGTTAATGTTGTATTTACACAAGAAACCAAGCAACAAGCTAGATCAGATAATACTCTTTTTCCAGTCTGGATTAAATGAGAAAGTGTAACATTTAAGGATCTTTCCTTGTAGTTAACATGGTTGTATGAATGAACATCCATGTAGGTTTCTAGCTAACTACTTTATGATTTATTACAGTATCATTTACATAACAGTCATGGAGTTCTCCTGGGCCTTTATATCACAGAAGAAGGTGTGATTGGAATAGAGCCAGTTGAATGGAATGTGTCCATAACTAACGTTTTCCCATTTTATTTATGACATTTCTACTTTCAGAAACCAGGAGAAGCAAGTACGGGCAGTATCAGTTCTTACTAAAACCAGAAAAATCTGGTCTATAATAGCAAACCTGGTTTTGATTACATCTAGTAATCAAAGTGTGTAGAAAATGGCTTGACTTAATGTCTCAGAAAATGTTAATGTGAATGTTCAAAATCTTAGGTTTTAAAGTGTTATGATCCATTCATCTGCAAAAGGAATGCTGGTGTAAAATACATTTCCTTTACAAATGACAAAAATTGGCTTTTCTACTAATGTTGAAAACCTTTGCAAAGCTTTCTTCTCTCCATGTATGCTTGCGTCATATTTATAAACCGCATATACTTGAATGCTAAAGGAATTTAAGTAGCTTTTTAGTAAATTAATAATGCCAGCATACTATTAGTGTACTTACCAGGATATCATATATAAACTAGAACAGCTGTAACCATTTAACTGTCTAATGCAGTCCAAATTGTGTTTAACAACTTACAACATTATGTTTTTACCTGTGAAATCCTGAAAGTTATGGCGTTACGAAAATCTCTCAAGTATTTATTATTCTACGCTCCCGTTATAGCATATTAAAGATCATACCACAGTATATATGTTTAGTAATAGGTTCCATCCGCTAGATTTTGGTTAATTTGCATGTGATTTGTGAACTGACATAAAAATAAATGTCATTAAGCATTGGTTAGCCTTAAATTATACAACAAATGAAAAAAGTCTAGACTTCAATAAAGAATAATAATAATAATAATAATAATATGTTTCTTATACATGTTCCTGAGCACAAATTGATGGCCTGTGTACAGATTATGGGGTAGATGCAATGCAGTAGGTACATATATTACAAATAATTAGGTAGCAATACTTGCATACATTGCAATAGGGACAATCTTTGTCCTCAGATTTATAATCTTTGTCCAGATTCATAAACTAATATAAAATAGCCATTCATAACTCACGCACTGCTACAGCTTTAGGGCATCGTAATTAGAATAGGTGTACAGTGAACCAAGGGCCATAAGCTCTAATGGGCAAGAGGGGCGGCTTTCCTAGTTGACGCAAAAAGTGAGGAATGCCTGGCAAGTTTCCTTGTGCTACTCTATGCATCTGAAAGTGGATTTGACATCAGCCCAGAATGCAACCTCTGGCTTTATCCCAGTTATGGCTTTGCATGTACTTGTGTACCACCAGAATAGAGATACCATGTGTGGGTTATGATATAACGCTGTTATGTTGGGTTATATGTGATACGTATGGAATTCTAAATGATCCAAAGACCATGTCATATCTTCAAGTCTTCCATTAATGAGTTCCACACATGGCCTCCAACCATTGCTGAAACATTTAACCTTCAACAGAACAAATTTCCCTTGGTCATGTATGCAAAGTTCTTATACAATTACTACGCCTATTACTCTAATACACGTATACTTAGTAATTAACTTTATGATAATCCACCAATTAATGTACAGCCATCATATTTAGAATCTACATGTTGGTTAAGGTATAAATGTATGTTTATTGTAATTTAGGGCCACTTTAATGTTCAGTAAGTAAATTTTTCATGTCCAGGTTCATCTTTTACTGCAAATTTTATTGCATAACCATGCAAGATGCACCAAACATGAAATGCTAATGATAACAAATTTTAGTTATTAACATTGTTGTATGTATGCTGTAAAATTTATTGTTGATCCGAGCAGTTAAGGCCAGATAATAAGATTTGATAAAAACGTAACTGTACAATAATAAGTGAACATCCAAAATAGAAAATTAACCATACTGTATGGTTTGCCAAGATAGGCAAAGTATCTATACAAAGACACCATTGTTCACAACAAGGTTTGTGGAAGTCGTTGGTTCCTATGTATCATTGGCAGAAATGTTCACCACGAAATTTGTTGCTCCCCTACCCTACTGAGATATTTAACACCCTTTATCAATGGTCCTTTTGTATGTGGCATTTAAGTCTCTTAGTTATTGTCTGATGAGTTGTGAATAATGTACAAAACATTGTAGCAGTTAACAGTAGTATAGTTCTATCCAGTATGTGGCATTTAGGTTAGTATGATTATTCATATTAGGATTATTCTAATAACAGCTAAATAATTTTACAAACCAAATGTTTACTGTAAGGTCTCTCAGTGTACAAGATGGGAACAACCATCTTATAATGTCAACAACATACAGGAAACAGGAAGACACAGGATTATCACCATGTCGATTATATCACAATATGGTGTCTGTAACACACTTGACAAGTCGTGGAGCTTTACTCTTTACAGTATTACAAATATTACGGTGACAAACTACATAGTCAACAGCAGTCTGACGTGTGAGGTTAGGACCGTCAGAACGCCAGGGCCCTGGAGCAATTGGTGTAGGGCCCTTCAGAACGCTGGGGGCCTGGAGCAATTGCTGTGGGTGCTCCTCCATCAATCTGGCCCTGTTTATAGATGGATTTAAAAAAACATAGTAGCCATAATACAGTTACTGTTAAACTGCATTTTTCGTATTCGATAAAATATAATTTTAATATTAAGGTATAACTAGAATTTGATGCAAATATAAATCCAAAGGTACATAATGGTAGAATAATCAATTTGACACTGACGTTTTTTCTCATTTAGATAGAGAGCTACTGAGCTGTCTCATAGTTTGTCATTAGGATCTGCTCTATAAATATTTATGATGTCTACAATCTGTTCAGGTATGGTAGTGGTCACTGCAGGCAACATTTACACACAAGTGGTACAAGTGGTTAATTAGTTTCTTTCTTATATTTTAGTTAGTGTGCCTAGATAATTGGTTTCAGGGCTGCAATAGGCTCCTTCTTTATTACAAAATGAAAATCAGAAAAGAATGGCCATAATTGACCATGTTTACAGAGGGAAAACAGAAGCAAGTCTGGTGAAAAGTGCTAATTTTAGAGTATTCAGCAGAAACACAATATGCATGTATATACTATCAGTTTAAATAACTTCTGCACTGTGTAATCAATTCCACCCCACAGTATATAAAAATGCAACCTTTTATAGTGAGCTGCCTCACCCTCTGAATTTAATTTCAGATGTTGCATGTCTGCAAGCAATATTCCCCTGCTTATTCACTACCATAGCATCCTGTGAGCTTGAGCTCTGGGGAATTGGCTTTCACTGTGCCTTTAATTACCAATGTTAAAACATTTTCTTTTTTCTTAAACTGTTCACATAATGCTAAACTAGGCATACGTTACATTTTGGACAACACTGTAATAGATTAGTAGGAAATAGCTGCATTGTACAGGGTAATATCTTTGATATCATGGATGTGTTTGAATTACCATTCGAGGATGTAATAATGAAAGACAGATGATGAAAAGGGGGTCAATATATATTAACTTCAGCAGTCTATTGCGGATTTAAAGCAAATTAGAAGCGGCAACAAGTGAGGGCTTCTGGTTCCTACTTAAACAGAAGGTCCACAAATTCTTAGTGTGTACTTACTTTTTATTGTAGTTCTACTTTGTTCTCAAGATATATGGCTGGGGCTTGGACCCCCTTGATCTTTATTCTCTTTGCTTTCCTACATAAAAAATTATATTTGATTTATTGACTGTCTACCACAAAGGTGGACAACCTATGCTGAGACGAGGTCTTCATATCTTGTGAAAGCCAGCAAGGTGGAATTCCAATTACTACATGGTAGGTGTAAATTAGCAACCCCATCAACTGTGACCGATGATGAGTAACTAAATAATCTTGGAGATATATAGCCCTTTACATGCCCCTGGGGATAGGGTGGTTAAAAGCTGTCTTACTCTTACCCTCCATTTTGTTCCAATTGACATTATACTGTTGATGTCCATACCTGGGAACTCTCCGGGTTTGACCCAGAGATTGCCGAGTGAGCACTGCTCCTCCAGTCCTCCGGGTTAAGACCCGAATCCTCCGGGTGTGTTTCCCGCTGCCGTCAGCAGAAACTCCCCCGACGTCAGTGGGAATACTGCCAATGTCAGCGGGACCGCCCGTCAACATCAGTGTGCAGTCCTGGCCGCGTCCCGTTTAGCCGGAGCCGAGAAGTTCCCAGGTATGATGATGTCTGATCCCAGGCTGAATTGTGTTGTGAGTGTCTATAGGTGAATAAAAAAGTAGCAAAATTGTAAAAAAAAAGAAATGCAGTAATCCTACTGAGCAGCCAATGTCTTGCTAATGCGTGTGTGTATATATACTATTTATGGAGGGAGAATTATTCTGGAGGGAACCCCTTGTAACACTCTGTGCAGGCCACTTGAGTTCCTCCACACCAAACTCAATAAACCATGTCTTTATGAGCCTTACTTTTTGCACAGGAGCACAGTTATGCTGGAACAGAAAAGTGAAATCTCCAAACTGGTGCCACAAAGCACCAGTCTTTGTCTTTGTGTGCTGTAGGATCAACATTACCCTTCACTGGAACTAAGGGGACTAGTCAACCCCTAAAAAAAGACCCAGATCACTTTCCCTTCTTCACCAAGCTTTACAGTAGGTGCTAAGAATTCCTGTAGGTAACTTTTCTCATGGCATCTGCCAAACCCAGATTTGTCCATCAGATTTCCAGATAGTGAAATGTGATTCATCACTCCAGAGAACACATTTCCACTGTTCCAGAGTCCAGTAGCAGTGTGCTTTACATCACTCCAACTGGTGTTTGGCATTGCACCTAGTGATCTTCGACTTGCAGCCATGGAAAGCCATTTCATGAAGCTCCCACATTTCATGAAGCTCAGTTTGCATAGGCTAATGATTCTTGGCTGAGCTGTTACTCCAAGACATGGCCACTCCACAATAACAACACCTACATTGGACCAGGGGAGATCTAGTAGGGCTGAAGTTTCATGAACTGACTTGTGTCATCCTTAACAGTACTACATAGAAAGTCATTGAGCTTTTTAGTAAGACACGTTCTACTGCCAATGTTTGTCTATTAAGATGGCTGCCTGGGTGTTTGATTTTATACATCTGTTAGCAATGGGTAGGACTGAAACACCTAAACTTAATAATTAGGAGGGGTGTCCATATACATTTGCTCGTATAGTGTATTATGGTTGGCCAAGATGTTACAGCTTTGCCATCAGAGATTTTACTAGTACCTCCCTCACGTTTAGCCTCAATGTGAAACTGATTTTAATGACACAAAGTTGTATGATAGTTCTTGATAACATGTTCAAAATGCTTTTGTATTTATAATGAACATATGTGGTTAAACTAATTTAACCCGTAACTTGCTCATTAACATACATTTCAAATGAGCAGATACTGTATGTAGTCAAGTCTATTATCTTGGAATAAATACATAACATTCTAAATATAAAAATCTGAAAGCAAATTGAAATAATGTAATCATTAATCTATTTGGCTGTACGTATGAATAAACATATATATAATATATTCATAATATATTCATAATATTCATTAAAATATGAGTTACGAACCATATTACATCCTATGCTAAAGCCAAGCTATTCCTGGTGTACTTAATGACTTATCCTCCCTTCTAATATTTTTCAATTGTTTTTCTAGCTTATCACTAACATATCCTTTACAGTCATAGTAGGTTTGCCCATAATGAATTTAAACCAATGTATAGACATAATAATAAGGGTGGGGGTGGTTAGTATTTGTTTATTAACTAGGTTATAGCTGCCAGGAGAGGGCAGGCATGTAGCATAAAGCTGTCTCAATTTTCATCTCAGTCAACAAAGGGTTTATCTAAACTGAAGACTTTATTAGTATTATTATTATTATTTATTGTTTTATATAGCACCATAATATTCCGTAGCGCAGCACAATGGGTACCTTGTTAAGTCGGAATCCTTATTATATTACTTAGTTTTGTATATAGTTCTAGGCTAGGTACCCAGAGGAAAAACCGCATAAGATAGTCTTCTAGATTGTAAGCTCATTTGACCAGGGCCTTCCTTACCTTTTGTTTCTGTAAATCCAAATAATTTTGCTATACACTGCTTGTTATGCCCTGTTTACCCATTGTTCAGCTCTGTGGAGTATGGTGGTGCTATATCAAGAAATAATATTTGGAAGGATTACTAAATTATGGCAAGCTACCCATGTATTTTTGTGGTACACATAGTACTGTATTTAACCCCTTAACGACAATGGGCGGTCCCTAAACCCATTGAAAACAATGCATTTTGAGCCCGTACATGTACGGGTTTTGTCATTAAGGGGTTAAAATCTCTCTTGCTTGTGTTAATGGGATGTAGATATAGTACCATGCATTTAATGCTGATAAGCAGTTAAGCGATCACTGCAAATGTGTATTGTGTACTCCAGCAATAAAAGCTGGCTGTTTCTAGTATACGTCCTTCAGAAGCAGATTTTAATAAAATGTTGCTTACGAAACAGAAAACGTACCTACTTTGTACAAAAAGTAGTGCTTGAAGGTAAATAAAAGTCCAAACGTTTTTATGAATGGATTTTATCATAATTACCCAATTATAATAACGTGTCTACTTTATATTCAGATCTATACATGTTATTGCTGTAGCTACAAAATATAACTTTAGCTTAGCAAAGAAAACATTATATATTCATTTAGTGCTTACAATATACAAAGTTTTCCTGTAATTACAGAATATTATAAGACTAACTTTAAAGGAACAGTTATGCCCTGCCGGTGTAAAACATTGGTTAGCCTTACCCCATTTAACACTCAGCAGGCTATTGGCAAAATGGCTTGGCAAGTTGCAACGGGCATAGATCTTAACATCAGCTACCAGGGAAGAATATACAAGGAGTGTGAACCCCAGACATCTGACACTGCACAGATAGATTTGGGATCTGCTATTTAATGCTTTGTCAGTGTGTGTTGTGTACTGTTGAATTTGTTAAACCATTGTTTAAGTATAGCTCTTCATTTACACCCATAATATGGTTCACAAAAAAACTGCAGCACTTACAAAAGGTAGCTAACAATATAGAATATTACACACACTACCATGAAGGATTAATACTGGTATTCTTTAATAACCTAAGCAAAATAATACAAATCTTTTGGTGATTGGATTATAGCATATAGCCAATTATGCAAGACATAAATATAGACTGCATCACAAGCATCTTTCACTCCCATTCCTGGTACATGTCATAGCAAGTTTCTCTTCATGCCTCATTTAATTAACATAAGTTTTCATAAGGTGATAATTTCCTTTTAATGATCATTAGAATAATGTGATGTATTATGATTTACACCTTCTTCTAAAATCTCCCAATAGATAAGTAATGCTGTTGTTTCAAATTAATATTACAAAAATTGTAGTAATAAAATACACAAAAATAGTTACCCGTTTCTGAGGTTGTGTCCAACTACTCATTCAAGGTGGCGGGTTGAGCGGCAACTTCCTTATGTCACTTTGGTGTCTAGTTGTTAACGGTAGCATCTTCAAAATGCTTGTGTATGTTTGTGTCAGTGACATCAGTTCAGCACGTCAGCAGCACATCATTTGGCACCCCTTTGAACTATTTAAGTCTGCTGGGCTGTTCAGGTTACAGCTGGTTGTTCTGGCCCTTGTGATGTCTTCTTGGTCTTCCTGGTCTCTGCCTGACTACCTTACCTTGCCTTTCTTGATTCTGCTTGTGTTGCCTGTGACCCTGACCTTTGGATTGTGTACTCGACTGTTTTTACTTCTTGCTGCCTGCCCTCAACTGTATGACTATTGTCTTGCTTCTGGCAATTCAGTACTATGCTTGGCTTTTGACTTTTGCTCTGTGGGTTGCTCTTCATCCTGTGATCCACTGGTTTTACCAAACTTTTTATTACAATGTTACTTTATTTTTTAGGTTAAACTCCTCATTGCATGGCCATATTTTTTAAAAATCTTTAAAAAAAGATGGGGTGTAAAGTTTAGTCTTGTGGGATAATTGAGACTACCTTGGTTGAGCTAGTAGTATGGCTCAAGACATACATCTCCATTATTAATGTTTTGATGTACATGATACCCACAGATTCCATAATCCTATTACAAAAATTAGGAATGCAAAAGTCCAATTGAGGGAAATCTAGAGAATAGGTTCAAAACTGCTGAAATCCTCTAGATGCAATAGTGAAGCGATATGAGCAGATATATGGGGGATACATTGTTATTTAAGGCTTGGTAGATAAGGGTCCGGAGTTGAAATTTTATTGTGAAGGGTACAGGAAGCAAACATAAGGAATGGCAGAATGGTGTTCAGAATGAGCTTAGAGTGGTGAAAGGCGGTAAAAGAGGGAGGCCGGTTAGTAGCTAGTTCCAATAATTAGATGGAATATCACAAGGGAATATGTTTATCAACGTGAGTAGTATCATACATTTTCAACCTCTGACAACTAATACATTTAGCAAATTATGAGCAAAAATATATATGTGTACAAACACACCAATACTGTGAACTTTCCTGAAGAACCAAACATTACACATGAGGCTAAGGTCCTCATTAGTTACTCAAGTACAGAGATATGTTGCATGTCCTGTAATAATCCTTGCTAATAATAAAATAATCATAATGAAATAATACATTTTCTTTGTGCATTAGCACACGTGTAAACAGTACAAAATGGAGTCTTAATAGGTGAGATCCAAATTACAGAACAGACTTTATTGTAACAAAGGGCTTAAATCAACTAGTTACAAATACCAATTTCATGTGTACAATGAGAACATGACATGAAAACCTGTAACACTTAGTCTAATCTACATAGGGTAATGATATCAGTAATTGTCCCCACTATTTAAAGAAAACATGGCCTACCACTGGAACTGTGCAAATAATTAAGTTAAATTGCCAAAAAAATCACAGTTTTTAAATTATAGATCATTTGTGTTTTCATTTCCCAAGAAATTTTTAACTATGGCATTTCTCGCTGACTCATTTTCAGACATTGTTTTAGGAATAGGTATTAGCAAACCCATAGGTTGTGCTTTTTTTCCAATTTCTACCAAAAGCAAGGCAATAACCAAACTAGGAAGGATAATTTTCTTAAGAAGAAGGTGCTTCAATCAGTTGCCAACATGATGGCAGGGATGCAAGATGGGAGGAGCTGTGACATTATATTATATTATAGAACATTATATAATATTAACTATATTACATTACATTATATACAGTAGGACATGAATCCCTACCAAATCAAAATAGTCAGCATCTAGACATAAATTGCATTTTAATTTAATAAATACGAATAGCTTTTTTAATCTCTAAGACATTACATAGATTGCCAAGGTATACTGAATTGTAGAAATGCAGGGTTTACAAAGTAATTGCTTTAACGAGAGTTATACTAGATATGAAGATGTAAATAAGTGTTCTATTTCATACCAAATTCAGATTTTTTTAACATTCTGAGAATCATATATGAATATTGTGATTGACAGTAAATTTTTTTCTTGGTAAGTGAATACAACTACTGGTTATAAATATAATGAAAAATGTGAATAATCTTAAGAAACTATTTACACCATGGCTTATACACAAGAGAAAATAAAATAAACAGCACAAATCAGTCAATTGAAGGTTCATTAAATATTTGGTACATAAACTCTGTGTCTCATGAGGCTAACAAGGTGCACGATTAAGTATTCCGTTTTGCAATTTGAGTTCTACTAGATGCAGATATGCGATACGGGGCCACATGTTAGTAATTTTTTCCATCAATATGTGCCCCTGGGTTATTGTACTGTATTTACTATTTAGCCATTGTGAACCCTGAAAATCAACAATCTGACTATATTCTACTTGCGGAAGAGACACAAAACAAAAAATAAATTACTATTAAATATGATTATGCATACCAAGCACTGTCTGGTGGGCCTAGTGGCCTGCTGGCAGTTTCACCTTGTATACGAATCAGTGTTTGGAGGACAGAACAAGTAGGTAAGTGTACTGGAACTGAATATTGAAAACAGTGTACCTAGGGGCCCCTGATTCTGCTAGTGGCAATGTGGTAGTAATGCAGTTGGTGGTTGTACATGGAAGCAGTTGCAGTGTTACAGAAACGCTTGCAAGGAAACGTGGACACGTGTCTGACCGTTAAGTGACGGCGAGAGCGTGAGTGAGCGTGTGTATGTGTGTGGGGGGAACATGTATTTTGATATAATACACATGCAAAATAAAAATATGAAGGTAATTGTACCAGATTTTTATATGTATTGTTCTCATCATTAAATAAAGTAAATCAGTCCCATCTCCAATACTTTAAATTTTGCAATTTGGTAAACTCAATCATATTTCTTGCAGATTGTAAAAAGGAATAAATGTGTATTTTCTATCACATTTTTAACAAAGGTATTGGGAAAACTCTTCCAAGAATTCTTGTTGATTATTTCTACGAAGTGTATCATAGGACTTATGTGTTATTTTATAATTTTGTAAATTGTATGTGGGAGCTATAGTAACAGTCAGCGCGAGATGTACCTATGACCCAATATTTTCCAGACTGCTTAAGTAATAACAATTTCACTGTAGCTCTAAATTAAAACTCTGCAAAATATCTTTCATTTGGTATATATACAAAAAAGACCCAATGTCTGTTTTGAAAATGCAAATACACAGATCAGCCAAAACATTGCGACCACTGACAGGTGAAGTGAATAACACTGATAATCTTCTAACATGGCACCTGTCAGTGGGTGGGATATATTAGGCAGCAAGTGAGCATTATCTCCTCAAAGTGGATGTGTTAGAAACAGGAAAAAGGGCAAGCATAACAATCTGAGCGACTTTGACAAGGGCCAAATTGTAATGGCTAGGCAAATGGGTCAGAGCATCTCCAAAACTGTAGCTCATGTGGAATGTCCCCAGTCTGCAGTGGTCAACATCTTTAAAAAGTGGTCCAAGGATGAAACAGTGGTGAACCGGTGACAGGGTCATGAGCGCCCAAGGCTCATTGATTAACGTGGGGGTACAAATGGCAGATGAGGTTCAACACAGATAAATGCAAAGTTATATAATAAAAGAATAATGGTAGACAATAGACTTGACAACAGTGCGCAATGCCAGCAAGCAGCTGGAAGGGCCAATAAGGTTTTGGCATGCATAAAAAGAGGTATTGATTCACGGGAGGAGGATATCATCTTACCTCTTTACAGGTCAATGGTAAGACCTCACCATGAATATGCGGTACAATTCTGGGTACTGGTCCTGAAAAAGGACATAATGAAACTAGAAAAAGTGCAGAGGAGGGCTACAAAATTAATAAAGGGATCGGACGATACTAGTTATGAAGAGAAACTAAAAACATTAAAATTATATACACTGGAAAAACAGGGTCTTAGAGGGGATATGATAACATTATATAAATAAATGCAGGGCCAATATAAAGAGCTCTTCAGTGACCTGTTCATTAACAGAAATATACAAAGAACAAGAGGTCACCCTCTGAGACTGGAAAAGCAGAGATTTCATAGACAACAAAGGAAGGGATTCTTTACAGTAAGTACAATAAAGGTATGGAATTCACTGCCTTGGGAGGTGGTGTTATCAGATGCCTTCAAAAGGGCTCTGGATATTTTTTTAGAAACGCATGACATACAGAATTCATATTTTAGGGTTTCTTGATCTAAGAAGAAATCCGATTGCCTTTTGGAGTCAAGAACTAATTTTTCCCCCAGATGGCAGAATTCAAGAGTAGGAAGGTTAGGTAGAAGGGTTGAACTTGATGGACTTAGGTCTTTTTTCAACCTTATGTAGTATTTAACTATGTGATCAAATCTAACAAACAAGCTACTGTAGCTCAAATTGCTGAAAACGTTAATGCTGGTTCTGATAGAAAGGTGTCAGAACACACAGTGCATCGCAGTTTGTTGCATATGGGGCTGCGTAGCCACAGACCACTTTGTCTGCCCACGCTGACCCGTGTCCACTGCTGAAAGCGCTTACAATGGGCACGTGAGCAAAAAAATGGACCACAGAGGAATGAAAGAAGGTGGCCTGGTCTGATGAATCATGCTTTCTTTTACATCACGTTAATGGCTGGGTGTGTGTGCGTCTCCTGGCTTACACATGGCACCAGGATGCATCCATGGAGAACCCACCTCGCAACTTACATGGCTTAAAGGATCTGCTGCTAACGTCTTGGTGCCAAATACCACAGCACACCTTCAGAGGTATTGTCTATGCCTCGACGGGTCAGGGCTGTTTTGGTGGCAAAAGGGGGACCAACACAATATTAGGCAGGTGGTCATAATGTTATGGCTTATCGTTCTATATATCAAAGCCTTACAAAACAAATATCTGGAACCAAGGCATATCGCTTTGAAATCAATTTTGCATGCCTCAGCCAGACTAACCTTCTTTATCAATCACTCATCCAATACCACCATTCTTTGCCAGTCCCTACATTGGCTGCAATTCCCTCCCATGGACATGTTCTATAGAAAAATCTACCTCTCTGCATCTGTCTCCTAGCTTTCAAACATTTAAGTGTTTCCTGAAAATATATCTTATTCTTCTTCTTATTATTATTAAAAATATTATATAAATAAATATAATAAGAAGAAAATAAAGCATTTTGGATATTCATTAACTACTAAGTGAATGACAAGTTACATCCACATTTTCATCTTATATCCTCAAGAGGATGCTGAATGAATATGAAAACAGATAACGGTGCCCCTCTCTTATTGCCGCCATTAAATATATAAATTTATGTAAATAAGGATAGGAGAGTTTAACTCTCTACCCATATAAGATACAGGGATTGTGTCCCTACTTTCCAAAATCCAGTTCCACTTAGTTTAGCTATATTTATTATATTTTTTATGCCACCTGTTTTTGTTCTTAAAAAAGAGTAATGGTTGGTCTCTCATTATGATTTTATCATTAACGTAGGAAAATGAAATACTTCCTTGTCACTACAACCCACCTACAAGTCACTGTTTAGAGAATAAATACTATATAGACAGGTTTTATACATTATTGCTGTTATTTTTTTTGCACAGTTCCACTATAAAAGATAAAAAAGAAGCTTAGAAACAAAATAACTTTTTAGCCCTGTAGACACATTTGTTTCTGTACCTGTTTTTACCTTGCCTGACAGCCGGTGAGTATTGTTTTCCCTTTATTGGGTTTTTTGGCATGCTCCATACCTGTCAACACATATTGTCTACTTGGGCATTCTGTTTGCTTCAAATATCCAACCACAGCCTTCTCAATCCTTGTTAATCCATTTAGAACCTATCAGCTCTGTTCATCAGCTTATAAACGTATTACCTTAGAGACAATGCACTCAGGGACACAGGTGCCAGACCAGTTCACGTCGCCCAATTGAGTTATGTAGCAGACTGCGAGGACCTCAGAATCATGAATCTCACTGCATGGGGAATTGCATGCTCTGCGTGGCAGCAGCCACTTTATTAAATATCGATTTAAATCACAGCCTTTAATCCAATCTGAAAGATTTTTTTCCTCTTGAAAAAAAGTCTCATAAAAGTGGATCCCTCGAATGAATAGCTAGCAAGTAGTTAAGCTCCCAACTCTTATCAACAGTAATGAGGCTTTGGTGATAATCATGTGATGAAATGTAAATGGGCAGTGATGAGCACAATTGTATTCACTGGGGAGCCATCAATGCGGCTTCTTTTCTCACAGATGGATGAGCTCTTTTACTGTCATAGCACATCGCTGAAATCAGCTGGAGAACTTTATTTAGTGGGGGAGGAGAACAATCTGAAAGTGTGTCTCAGAACAAGCTGGCTGACAACGGTCAGGTGAAAGCCTGGATCTCTTTAAATCCTACCTTTGATGATTATCCACTCCTCCATTCCCAGGCTCTTTAATGCTCTGTTGAAGTCTTTAGGGGTGATTTGATTTGCAATAATGTTTGGAAACTGCTTCATTGTGGTAACAAGATTAAGCTAAGCCTTTGTTACACCGAAAATTCGCCAGGTGACAAGGAGTTGTTGGTAGCTGCAACATGTCCTGAAAAATAGGATATCTGTCAGAATATTATACTTATTTCTTGTTCTATAAAGTCAGAGTAAAAAAATAAACATGATTGATTATATTTACTGGCTTTTTTAGTCTATTCTTTCTTATGCAACAAGAAAAGACTTGGTAATAAATCTATAACTTTATATTAAGGGTTTATTTTTCTTCTAGCAAAAGGTGATAACTGCTTTTAGTATAACCATGAAGTTAGCAATGTCAATACTGTCATTAACATAGATAAAAATAAAGACACAGAGGCATGGACATAAAAGGCCATTAGTGCTCAAAATAATTTTAAGATAATATAAATATAACCAAACAATCTACAACAATGGAGCAGACTGGACTGGACGTCTCCTCTGAGGCACGGGTGGACATATGGGGAACAGCAGGATGGAAAAGGCAATATAATATGACACTATAAATGAAAATTAAAATAAGTATTACAATTTATTAAGGAAACACACTCACAGACGAAAGTCATGTGCACTGAGAACCAGCTCAAGTGCACCCGAAAGCTTATGTTGTAAACAAAGGGTTACCAGCTCCTTGCCATCGAATAAAGTGCTTCTGCGTAGTGAATAAACTGCTGGGAAGAGATAAGGTGCCGGGGTCCTTCCTTCACCATTCAGATTTAGGCAGGTATTGGAGTTGAGATGTGAGTGTGTTTCCACTGGCCACGTTACAAATCAATCCGCATACTGGTAAAAAATAGTGCCGTCCTGGCTCTACACATTTCGTCAGATCCACTGACTTCCTCAGGAGCTGGGCATATGACACACTCAGACACTGTGGAGAGTGTCATATGCCCAAATCCAGAGCCTTGTCGAACCTGACAGATGCAAAACTTCCAAGTGCATAACTGCTACATGAGGAGGTAATTGCCAGGAATGAGGATTAAGTATAAATTGTACACTTGCACTTTTAACTAAATTGTTTTGTAACACCAGGGATACCATGTTGAGAAATGACACATCTATGCGCTCCTGATGCAAGTGCCCCAGGGGATGTATTGTTGTGAGAAATGTGAGCAAGTTTCCTATGTGGAATCTAAGATATTCCATCTAAGAGAGCAACACTGAGGGACATGGAGAGGAGCCTACTCCTTACTGAGCAAGCACTGGCTAGGGTCAATCCTGGTGATGGTGGAGATGGGGTGGAGAAGGTGTCTAGAGCACAGAACTAGGTAAGTTGCAAGAGGGGAGGCAGGGGCAATGGGTTTAGGGAGGGCCAGTTTGTGCAAGGATGCTGGGGGGATCAGTTCAGATTATTAATATTATTATTATTTATTGTTTTATATAGCACCATCAAATTCCGTAGTGCTGTATAATGGGTGGACAGGACATAATAAGTAGTATGTAACATAACAATTTGACTTACAGAGACAACAGTTGAGGAGGGCCCTGCTCAAACGAGTTTACAATCTTGAGGGATTTAGGGTGTATGACATAATAGGTAAAAGTGCCGTTGTTAGGGATGGACCAGCCACACTAGTAAATGTATTGCAGGAGAGGGACTAGGAAAAGTCAGCTAACGCTAGAGGGGAGCATTCCAGAGGATAGGGGCAGCCCTTGAGAAGTCTTGAAAAGCGAGAAATCAGAGGAAAGGATAGAAGGAGATCATTGGAAGAGTGGAGAGACTGGTTAGGAGTGTATTTAGAGATGAGTGAGGAGATGTAGGAAGGGGAACCGCTGTGGAGGGCTTTGAAAGTAAGAATAAGGATTTTGATATGAATCCTGAAGCGCACAGCCAGCCAGTGAAGAGACTGACAGAGGGGAGAGGTGTTATTGAAGTGATGGGAGAGGAAGATACATCTGGCAGCAGCATTCATGGTGGGTTGTAGAGGGATGAGACGGTTAAGAAGGAGACCAGGTAAGACAGAGTTACAATAATGTGCTGATGAGTCAAAGGTGAATCTTTTTTGGAAGAAATGGGTCCCCTTACATCTGGCATAAAGCTAACACATAATTCCACAATAAAAACATCATACCAACAGTCAAACATGACCTGGATCCTCTTAGACAACCTCCACTGCCGGCACTTCTGCCGGGGCTTCTATGGTGGAGCACTAGCGTGACATAACCTTCCGGGGATCCACCATAAAGGCCCCGGCGGAAGTGCCAGCAGAGGAGGTTGTCTGCGCACATCGCACAGACGTCCACCAGCCGGCCCCACTAGACACCAGGGAGTCTTCTAGGGGGCATAAAGCATATCTGGGTGGCCAGAGTGGCATATCTAGGGGACATAAAGCATATCAGGGGTTATAAAGCATATTAGGGGCAGAGTGGCATATCAGGGGTTATAAAGCATATCTGGGGCACAGAGTGGCATATCTATAAGTAAGGTGGATTATGAATTAATGGGACCTTAAAATGGCTATTGGTTTTCTGTTTGTATATAACATATGCTGACAAACTGTATAATATATACCAAAATGTTAAAATACATGTATTCCTGTTCATCAGATAAAATACCATTCGCCTAATGTGTATTTTTTTCTTTAAAAATATTTTTTTTTCTTTAAAATAGCACCAAACTTTAAGGTTGCGGCCTATATTCAGGTGCGACCTATATTCGAGCCAATATGGTATATATGTATACTGTATATATATAGTTTTTATTAAAATTATCCATTTTGTAGAAGCATTTGAACACATTAAAAACACTTCTGTAATGTAAACAAAAGTTATTGTTTGACTTTTGGCTTTGAAAGAACATCACAATCTGTTACTTCAAGCCTGAGGATACAGCGTTGCTAATGTACACGAAAGTTTTCTGTGAATCTCAGCAAGGATGACCTTCACCTACTGTACAAGCTTAGTGCCAACAAATGACCTGATTGAATTACCTATATCACTGTGCTGAGACAGTTTCATAGTTGGTTATAATTAGCCCTTTTTTTAAACTGGAAAATTATTTACTGTATATCATTTTGGCAGATTATTTAAACATCAAAACTATGTTACGCTTTAAATCATCTAAAAGTCTGGATGATAGCATAAAATCCATTACTGTGAAAACAGATTACAGAAAGAGCCTTCAAATGGTAAAATATTCTGTATACTATACCTTCTTTTTTTTCCTCAGGGAAGGTGAGGTGAATGCATGTTTCTCGAACCTTTGAACCTATGAGATATAGCATTTCAAAAAAATGTCTGCCCTAGTAAAGTTTTAATTAGATTATGTTCTGTTACTTCCATTCTTTTCAGATTTAATGTTATTTTAAACTTCAATTTGTTGGAAATTGGTTGGAAAAATGCTGATTTTTTTACACTTATGCTTGTATAGGCTTGCTTTTTATATTAAACATATTCTGTTAACAGGAAAATAATCCTATAACTGGGTCTTGCTATTGGTTTGATTGGTGGGGTATGGTCTTCAAGTACTTAATCATCTGAGGTACAGGGGCAAATCTACCTTTTAGGTGGGCATGGATTAGTTGGGTACATCAAAGACTAAGGCAAAAAACTTAATGGCTAATTATTGTGAACAACACAGTAGAGAAATATCAATCCATCTGATCAATCACCTAAAGAGCAGGAAGGGAACAGTCTGTGCTCAAAATAAATGATGAGGAAGAAAGAGATGAGATAGCGGGAGCAAAGAAAAAAAAAGGATTAGTAAAGGGAAAATAATAAGGTAGGGTGATGACAATGAAATAATAGAGAAGAAGAAATAACGGGTAGAGACAGAGGATTAAAGGAACTATAGGACTGGAGGAAAAAACAGAAAGAGGGAAAAAAGCATAATGGAGATTTAAGGGCCAGTTGGTGCTAGATACATTCAGCCACACGCTGCAAGAGTGTAACGCTGCATAGCATGTGCCTGTGTGCACCCAACTTGCAGCTACACGTATATGATTTGGCTCCAGGCCTACATGATTGTGTAGGTCCCCCTTTTACCACAAAAACAGCCCTGACTTTTTGAGGCATGGACTCCACCAGACCTCTGAAGGTGTGCTGTGGTATCTGGCACCACGATCACTTAAGTCCTGTAAATTGTCAGGTGGGGGCTCCATAGTTCGGACTTGTTTGTCCAGCATATCCCACAAATGCGATCTGGGGAATTTGGAGGCTCCATGGTCCAGTTCTTATGCTCAAGCAACAAACTGGGATACACTGTGTGTTCTTTTGTCTTTCTATCAGAACCAGCAATAACTTTTCAGCAAATTGAGCTACAGTAGCTCGTCTGTTGGATTTGACCATATTGGCCAGGCTTTGCGCCCCATGTGTATTAGAAATGCATAACAAAGGAAAGTTTCTATCTGGAAAAAGTGATGCAATTTTTTTTGATGGACTTTGTTTTGAAATAACTAGAATTCTACTTTATAACTATATGGTTGCAAGTCTGTCAGTCCTTTCACATTTAATGTCGGTCTTGGGCAACACCTCTATGAGCATGTGATTGGTGTTGTTGAGTTGAGAAATGTCTGTGAGTCTAGTTAAAAACTTAAAATACTACTTAATGTATTTATGCCTAAACATTTCTTGAGTTTGGTATAATTTTTGCACATCAAACAATGATTGATTATGTGTATTGGATAATTGGATCTTCCTAAAATCTAATATGTGGTAATATGTCATAATAATACTCAAACTGGTTTTGCTGTGTTTTATATGACAGAAACCAAAAAAAGAATCTTAAATACAAAAAACATCTTTCATTAATTGAGAATAACAATATGTATTGCATAAAATATAGATTGGGAAATCCATCTTGTTCTAATCCTTCACTGGAGGTAATGACCCACTTGCACTTTCTTTTGATCAAGAAAACCTGTTAATTGCAATTACTTTTGTGTCATAATTTATCCACTTCACATTTACATATTTTTTTAATTTCTTAAGGGGGGAAAAAAGGAAAAAAAATGAAAGTAGAAACTAGAAAGCATGTTGCCTGAAGCCAACCCCAACTTTTTTTATTACCATATTCATGTCTAACATAAAACATTATGTGGGGACATTAATAAAAGTTTTTAAATTCAATCATCGCTTTTTTCTTGTGGGAAATTGATAAATGTTTCTATTAACTAATAAGCTGAGAATCAACAGCCTTATAAAGCTGGTTTATTCCGCCTTCAAAATTAGGCAATCCATCACTGCTGATAGATGAATAAGTGAGATGAAAACTTTTAAACCAATAAGATAAAGGCACTTAAGAAAATCAGCTTAGATAGATGCTCTAAGATCCCAATAGCATCCGTTTTGAAAGTATAATACTAATAAAATCAACTGTATTCTGAAAATTACAATTTGACATTTTTAGCAGTTTTGCTCATTACGTGTTTTGATTATTCTGTTTAAAAATATATATATGTGATGAAATAATGGTAACAACATGTACGATATGAGTTGCAATGCACTAAATGTATTCTTTAAAAGAAAACCCCTGCAATTACAATTACTACAATTAAAATATTACCCAGTCATTTTTGTCAACTTTTCTGTAGTATCTTGGGTATTGCCATGGCTTTAGAATAGTAATATCCTACATACACCTTCCTTTCATAAATATTGTGAAGTTACATAAACATTGGATTTGCCATATAATTATGATAATTCCAGACCTATGTGACAATTAATTACTAATGTTGCGTTTTAAATTCATTTGAAATGGGATCGCTTGCAGTGTGTTTTCCTTTTGACCTCAAAATAAGGCAGAAAAAAAGAGGACAGCAAGAGAGAAAAATGATAGAAAAAGAGTCGTTTGAAAAACACAGAAAAAGAGGAAAAAAGATAATTATTTGGATGCATCGCTTGTTTGCACAATTTTTAAGAACTTCTCCTTTTTTATGTGTTCTTTAAGTCAGTTTGTGTACCCGGAAATGACATGACTTTCCTGGCGCACAGTGTAGAGAGAGAGACCACGTCATGGGATCAGATCAAGTTGTATGACATGCCAGTTTTCAATTTTCCCGTAGACCGAGTGACAGGCACCAGAATTCTTTGTGGCAGGCACCTTGCCGACCACTGCCCTCAACACAGCTTGCAGGAGGCCCCTAACTTTTAGTGTTACTCTGGTCCTATAATGGACTTCATATTTAAATCAATACAGTCATGAGATTATTTATTTCTATTTTTGTACTCTAATACATTTTCGTCAAATAAAACATACCTTCTGAAACACCAGCAAAAGCATTACCAGTTTATTAATATTGCCCTTGTCATTAGTTGTTTACTAATACATTAAATCGATCCTCTAGGATCAGTAGGATCATCAAGTAGACATTCAAACACCCACTCACATATTTTATCTTTATTTATTTGTAAGAGGACATCAATAAATTAAGTAAATAGAAAAAAGGAAACAACTTAAAATATGGACCCAACTACATCTGTCCAAGTTCTGAATAAAAACAATGTTTTTGATACTATTCCATTCAATTTGACATTACATGAAATCATTCATTTATACACAAATGGAAAATCACTGGACCACCCATTTTAGCTCTAACCTATAAAATTTAATAATAAAATGCACATATGGTGTGGCCAATTCAGTATTGCCTATTGTTTCAGCGAATGTTGAAGGTAGCAGTTGCTGAAATCTGTGGATTAACACTGCTTAGTAGTTTTTTACCCTTTTCCTAGTAAACAGCAATTTAGTTCAGGTCATATTTCAGGGCCAAATTAGGTTTTGCAATTTGTTTTCTTTATGTGTGCGTTAGCAGTGTTCATACTTGTAGGAAATGGGAAAAAAGAACAAATATTTCTATATAATTGAAACACTAACTTCAAGCCCAGATGCCCCATTAAGGGCAGAATATCAGGTCCCTTTGCTGTCCACAATTACAAATGACATCGTAAAATGTTAACTTTTAATGCTCACAACCAACATTGCACATACATTTTTAAGGAACTGCTTGGGCAGTTTTGACAAACCAGTCCTAATGCAAAATTACCACTTTTATGTTGTCAACACAAATATGACTGTGCTGTTTTTTTTTCTGTAGTTCTATTTTTCATTACTTCTAGGGCGATATTTTACATATAGTAACTAACTATCAATTCAGCTATTAGGATAAATAACTGTGATAATATGCAGCATACAGCTAGAAACTCAATGTGCAGACAAATTATTTGAAACGCCGCATGAGATTCATAAAGCAGCTGGAGTTTAAAAAATGTACATAGTATTAATGGAGTGTTTAAATATTACGGTACTTTTAAATATGGGTTTTCATCCATTCAACCTTCATTCAACCCTCTTAATTATTACTTATTAAAATTCACTTTTTGAATTTCCATACATATTACCTCATTGCAGACAAAAAAGAAAATATTCACACAAAAAAAGGCAGAACCTTTTTAAGACAATTGAAAAAATATTTTTGCTGTTTGTACAAGGAGTGTTTTAAAACATGGTGCCACATGGTTACCAAAATAATGAATATTATTGATGAAATATAATAAGATGATGAGATTACAAGCACTGATTTTGAACAAGACCAATTGTGTTAATTGGAGTCTCCTCGTTGCAATTTAAGCTGCCGCTGAGTTTTGAAATATAATCAGTTTTACTAATTTTATCTGATTTCTTAATGAAGTTTGCCCTGAGCAATTGCTCTATTTGTTTCTTAGCAAGCAGCATGTGTCATAACTGCTTCCATTAATCTTGATTACTTTAGTTAAAATAAATAGTTATACTTGGGTGGCTTTCATGAAATACATGTTGGTAATTTTATTAAGATACACATTTTACTTTTTCCAATAAATTGGTGCAAACATTTTTTGTAAGGTAAGGTTACCACGTGATCAGAGAACCTAATGTAAGTCGGACAAACCATCAGATATTGCTACATAAAGTTTTAAGGACGCATACCTGAGCAACCTAAATAAGTGTTTTAGGGTCACAGGCTGAGTCTTGTAACTGTTGGTTTAGGCCTCATCACACGAGCGAAAAATAAACATATTAAAAATCTTGTTCATTTTTTACAAGAGACCGCCATGAATGAGACAGAAAGCTCTATGATTTTCCCATCTGAATGAGGGCATCCACCGTCAATTCCAGCAGCAGCACATGTCTATGCTAGCGGCCACCTGGTAACGTAAGTGTGGCCAATGCCTGGATATTGCGCTCTACGCTTTTATGCTCATGTAGCGTGAAGTCAGACATCTAACTGCTGGATGCACATTGCTGCCGGAGAGGCAGATCTGGTGAGTAGGGGGAGCTGTAGGTCACCGGCCCACTGGGTGTCTGCCCGTTTTGCCAGATGACCAGTTCTGGCCTGGTGAAGGAGGTTATTTCCAAGGGGCTGAAAGACATTATTTGTTTTCTTCTTAGATGCTGAGTTCCAGACAAGAGCTGGGCCAAAAAATTCACATAGCTGCAGGTTTAGTATTACCAACCAGCAAACATCAGAGAACAACAAGAAAACAGATGCATCTCATTGTTACAGGTTCTATGGATCACTATGGATCACTTTATGGATCACTATACTCAAAAATACATACAACAAATATTTATTGAAAAACTTATATAATATTAATCTACTATTGCCTCATCAACACTTTGTATTTTTATTGTTTTATATGGTGTAAAAATGCCTTGCATTCTTTATCTAATAACAAATAAATTGATGAGCAGGCTATGGCAGGTTATTAATAGCTGATTTTATATAACCTATATTACATAGATTATGCTTTAAACAACTTATAAAGATCTGTGGTGTTTTTTTTTATTGACATAAAAATAATAATTATACATTTTAGAAATACTATAAAATAGGCATCTATCCCACCAGGCAAAAGTGATTTTTAAACAACTTTTCAATAAAGATATTAATTATTTTTGTTTTAGAATTTGCTTGATTATCAAGTGTTTTTGTACCTTTAGCACATCTTTTACAATATATTTCACTGTTACATAAACATAGCAATGATCCACTTGACGCAAATGCCTTTACAAGTAAGGTTCATTATGCATTTCAAACCACTGAAATAAAGTAAAACCTAAGCCGGAACCTTTGACATTGAAATTAATACAGTGGATATGCTCTGGTGGGTTTCCCCATTTGGTAAATCTTCCGACGTGTGCAATTTTAGAGATCTATTTAATTAGTAATTTTACAACCTTACCTACTCCCATTAAATTAATTAATAATTAAGTTCAAATATAGGCTTCTTTAATGCCATAATTATATTTCAGTTTTATGGTCACCAGAGTTAAGCTCATTAGCGTAGGTGCTCATAAAATAGTACTTTTTCATTTAGGGGATCATTCAGCATTCCAAAGGCAAAAGGCAGACACTTCCTGCTTCATGATTTTTATAACATTAGCAAAGATTTTGGGGGGGAATTTTAGTATTGCGTGTGATGTTAATCTTGTGTTGAGTTTTGTTTTCCACAGCAAATATTACAATTCAAAATGGACAAAGAAGAACACAGACTCAACTCGATGTATTATCAATGTATTGTGTACAATTTGAAGGAGACTGTTGCTCATAGTATAAACAGCAGTAAACATATCAATTCCCCAAAAACATTCCATAAATGATTACCTAAAGGCACCTAGTATGAAAATAATTCAAATAGTACATACATCAATGCAAATCATTATTAGCATAAGAAATATTGACATAAATCAGACATGTCAGGTTAGTAAACCTACATCATATCTGTCAATGTAATTTTTTCCAAGCAAAACAACAGAAATATAAATCCGAAACAATGTATCTATTCTTATTATTTCCTGAAACCTAATTATATGCGTACAGTTGATGTTTTAAGCATATAGTAAAATCTATTCTCTGGGCCCAAGGTGGTCTGAAAATATCTTAAACATTATTATTTTTTGGTTATGGATTTAAGCTAACTTGAACCTACTTGTGGGGGACCTTGCAGTCCCATATGAGACCAGCTCGGAGTTCCTTTTTCCCAATTTACAATATCAATTAAGTTTGTAAAAAAAATAGGAGCACTGGGTCTCTTACTGTAACCTTGCACATGCAATGCACAGCACATGAATGAACAAGAGGAGGAGACCTCGCTATGTCCCATTTATTTCGGAAAGACCTGTGAGTAACATCGTTTTCCCTTACCAGAATAGTAATTAGCAGTATGGAACAGTCTGTAAAAACAGTTTCCTTTGACATGAGTTCTGCTATACTCATTACACAGAATATCCATTGGAATAAATAAAAGGAAGAAAAAGGAAAAGAGGGATTTAAAAAAGTAATCTGATTTTAAAAAAAGGCAAAACATTGTTGATACTCTGATCAATCGGCCTAAAACAGAATTAAGTATAAAATAAATCATAAAAATAAAGAAACCCCTGTGTTAGCCTCGCAAATCTGTACACCCCTATGCTGACGACTTGACAACTGATGAGCTGTTTGAGTGCATTCTCAATAATTGATTTGTCATTTAATTGAATAGCATGACTGGCATAGCTCATTATTCTGCTCATTAGTTAACTATTGAAGAAAGTAAGACAAGTCAATAAAATGGAAGGCCGTAAATTCCTTTACTAATTAGCACCATTTCCTTAGAGAAACAGATATTAGGCGATTGGTTACTGGAACATCTTTTTCTTACATTATAATACTTAGTTTAAACCTTTGGTGTCTTACAATTTGTATTTAACGTAATAACCAAATAGCAGGCAGTAAAACAAAGTGCGAACATGAAACCTACTGGAAAGACTGACATTTAGTGAAGTATATATGAATTATCAGGAAAAGCATAGAAACATAATAGGCATTACCTTATATAACATATGAGTTTCTTTCTATGCCTAGAAAATTATTTTTGTACATTTTAAGTAGATCTTTTATACCTTTTTAAGTATATGTGATGGAAAACCACCTGTTGATAACCACTATTACGTATTAATACTATTTTGTTGATTACAAGGTTTAGACGGTTAACTTCAGTATTTTTTTTAAAAAAATAAAGACAATTAAAAGACCATTTTAAGATGATCTGTGGTCTACCAAATTTCACAAGTAGAGACTTCAAAATACTATTTTCTATAGCTTTGAAATATCTATAACTAATGAAGTTAATTATTATTCTACAGAAGACATACCTTACATAGAGGATACAAACTGAAAGACAAGTCTCACATTGTTTGTAGCAAGGATGGTTTAAATAAAATGCTCCTTTACCCCATGATAGTTATCATACATTGCTTGTTTCGGGAATTACTTGTGTGATAAAAATATAAAATGATTATAAATGTTATATAAACTGTCTAATCTAAAAATAGTTGCCGTATTAATAAACTGAAGGACAGTATAGGTTCTTCTTGTCCATGCAATTTTATGTTTCAATAGAAAAAAAATTAATTTACTGATTATGAGTATCGACAGCCTCAAATTCTGTCTTCTTCAAAAAACATACCCACTATGAAAGTGAAAGTACGAATTATAGGTGAAAGATGTTTCGCTTCAACAATAACAATAAATATTATTGTATATTGTACTTAACCGTGGGACTTGTCAATCTGAATAAATATACATTCACAGACATTAGATTACCATCTAGAGTAAAATCATCATTCTGTGTAGGAAAGAACAAACGGTGTGGTAATTAACCCCAAAATAATTCAAATGCTATGTAAGTGCTTTTATCATAAATAAATACTGATATGTATTAAAAAGACAAATATCTGGTCCTCAAAATGAACTTTTATTGACAGGCAACTATTAATTAAAAAAGGATAATTTGAAGGCAATATCTTTGAGGGTTTTTTGTACTTATGTATGAGCCTGTCTATATGTTTTACCTAGTCACCTAATTTTTGTGTCCACAAAAAGTGTATTACAATAAATGGTCAAGTACATGTTTTAGTTATTTATTAATTGCTGAATATGCAATTTATGTGTCCATAAATCAATGGTGTAGAATTTGACATAGACACATAAAGAACACATATTGTTCAGTATTTTAGTGCAAATCATTTAAATGCTACATAAATCATTTTAAAATATTTTTTTCACAAAAAAACTGATACAGAATAAACATTATAAAGTTCTACAAATTATACACTTACAATCATTTTATTTGTACTGTATGTTTTTTTAAAAACTTATTATAAATATATTTTATATAATTCCTTAATGAGTCATAATAGTTTTGTAAGCTTGCGAGCAGGGCCTAATGTAAAGTTTTGTCTTAGTCTGTCAATTTTAGTTTTAACCTATGCTTAGAACCTAAAGTTAGAAATATGGCTTTTTTTTATTCCTGTGAATGCCAGCCAGTAAGTTCTTGGAGTTAATATATGCAACAGAAAGGCAGGCAGAAACACTTGCATTTAAATTGTTGGCAAGGATAACAGGCTGTCAGCTTTAGGAGAACAAAGTATTAGTGTCATGCTTCTAATGGGTGTGACTCCATGGACCTTCCTTAATTCATGTAAGCCTTTTTACCTCTCAACAAAGAGTATGCAATGTCCTTTTAGGGAAACAGATTTACAGCTCCGTGGTAAGAGGAAACAATGAGGAGGCCAGTTGACCAGAAAGATGTTTTCACACTGCTCCTGACAGACAACCCCAAGAGACTCCGTCCTTGTATATTTGTAAGCTTTGCATCCATTGCCTTTGTTGCTAACTTCATTATTTTGGTGCAAGCTCTTAAGCACCTCCTCGGAAAGCCTTAGGGAGGATGTGACAGAAGGCCTGCTTTATTTACCTTAGTGGCCTCCCCATGTCATCTGGTTAATCATGTGGCTAATCGACAACATTGACGATCCCCCTCCCACACTGTGCTTAACAATGACGGCTCATTCATATTTAATACAATGAAGCGTTTAAGTCATTCCATGCTCTCCCTGAGATGATTGGTTCTCTTTGTTTTGGTACTCTAGAGATTTTTATTCGAAACAGGCATATGTTCAGGCTCCTGCGACAAAACAGGCTGCTTCAGCTGGACAATAGACTGGATCTTTATTACTAGTAGGAAAGTCAATGAATCGATTTGTGTGGTGTGAAATGTGGCCTGAAAAACCCCTTCCTCACAAAAATGATCACATTAACCGTTTGCTAGTCTTATGAATAGCATTTGAAAAACATTTCCCTGACAATTCTTTGTTTAACTGATCAAAGCTAAAATATTAACAAGACACTCATAATTACTTCTTAGGGCTACATAAATGAAATATATACTGATTTATCATAACAAAGTACAAAACAAACTATAAAAAAACACAAGTTTATTCTACGAAAAAAGCATATTTTTCCCCAAAAAAAATCACCACATTTTTATTACAAGGTCTTTCTAGTAAAGCTCTGAGTTTTTCAGTTATTTTCCCAAACCCTGAATTCTGTGAAGTTTAGACTATAGATTAAAACATTGTATTGTAATGATTATAGCATATTAATGTAAAGGTAAAATAAAATATTAGCACAATGTGTAGGCTGCTATTTATAATAAAAGTACAAAGAATATTTGCACGTTTTCAATTTTAATTAGATTTTCAAAAAAATATTTTACAAATAATGCTCCATGCCAAAGAACATTTGTAGAGGTAGAGTTGCATGAGCTCTCTATGGTAAATCTAGTTTTATTTGTATTTATTTTATTGGTCTTTGGTTCTGTATAGTCCAGGATGTCTGTATTGTTGCAAAAATGTTAATAAAAAAAGAAAAAACACTGTAACAGAAGAGTGTTTTATGCTATAGCTTATAAAGCATCTGCTGCAACGTGGAAAAGGTGGAAAAGTAGCTATATAAATGTAGTTTGTCATACAACCAGCGTATTTGTATAAACGACATTCTCTTAGCTTACGTTTAGGAGTTGATGGTAGTTGTATTAACTTATGTCACATACATTAACGTTAATGCATGCCCCATCTTATGTTCACATCTTAACGATCCTTTTTTCCATACCTACAGCAACAACCAGCCTGAAGGTTGCTCTATTTCTAACTTGGCATTAGGGAGCAGCTAGTGATAATATATTCTGCCCAAGAGAAAAAGTCTTATAAGAAATAATACTCAAAACCATGGGTGGCATCAGTAGTGGAAACAAGGAGAGGGATCTTATGATTTCGATTTTTTTAGTGCTCTGGTAGTCTAGAGGGTGAAAACAGATATTTGTTTCTTTGATGATTTTAATGTTTCTTACCTTCTTCCCTTATATTGAAATATGGATAAATAACAAAAATGGTTTATTTGTAGGGACTTCATAAAAAGTGGAAGAGCTTTTCACTTTGAATAAGCCATAACGTGCTGGATGTCACAAATATGATAAACACAAATGGGTCAAGAACATATAAGGTTAACCATCATTATTTAATTTAGAGTAATTTAAAGTGGGACAAGATGGTGAGAAGTAAAAAGAAAAGAAGCGCTATAATTGCTCTATATAATCTGAGAGGTGTGTCTTTCTTACCATTCATTTCTTTATCATTTTCATTTTGGGGAGTCTATTATTGATATATGTTTCTTTATGATATCTTTTACCGATGAACATTATTGATTTACAAAAAAAAAGAAGAACAATATCTAGGGTGGTCTTTCTCAATGGTACCATCACACAAAATAAACTAGAAACATATTAATTACTTAAATTACTGTGTCCTGCTCTGATACTGCAATTCCATCCCACTGACTTCCTAATTAATCTACTTCCTACTCTTACAAAGACTATGAAGTATGCCACTACAAGACCAATCAATCTACACCGACGTTCCTCATTTAGAGATCCAACTGGCTTTCCATCACTCTTAAAATGATTTCTCACCACCTCTTCTAAATCTGATCCAGTCTGGATCTACAGGTCAGTCATAATCAGAAAAGCCACCAGATATGTGTGTTTTACATTTATTATGAGGATGGGTAATGCTCTATCTATCTATCTATCTATCTATCTATCTATCTATCTATCTATCTATCTATCTATCTATCTATCTATCTATCTATCTATCTAACTATCCATCCATCCCTCTCTTTGTAAAGCTAGAGAGAAAATGTTGCAATTGCATATTTGCCAGAATGGGATATTGGGTATTGGATTTATATACCTTAATTATATTCTCTACTTTGCAGCCTATGTTCTTTTGTCTTTCGTTAAAGCTGATTGGAAATACAGTATTTGACACACAGTATCCCGCCTGATCCCCGCTTCATTAACACGTTTGCAGCACGTTATCTTTGTCATTATTCTGTTGCCACTTCAAGGATTAAAGGGTCATTTTATCACTTGATGAGTTGATACCATTGTGATGGAGTTGCGAATTGATCACTAACATGACAACTGGTGACAAGTCTGCTTCATTAGTCTGCTACTTGGCTTTTAATTACAACTTATTAGCCTGCCTGTTAGAAGTGGGAAACGATAGAATTAACAGATTTTGCTCCTGTCATCTCCCAATCTTTCTTAGCCACGAGAAAGTGTTATTTATTTTAAATACAGCACTATTAAAGAAATATAATTTTTTTATTGTATTCTGTGTTTAAGTTAGCATTGCAAGAAAAAAGAAATAATAATCATTATGAATAGTTGTCATTTAATCTCTAATATATCACTGACAGGCCCAAGCTGGCCATCTGGTATATGGGCAAGATCGGGTGCTGCAGTGCGCAGCCAGTGGCTGGATATGCCCAGCCGCATGATACATGAGCATAAAAAGGTATTTCCAGCCTCACAAATTCAGCATTAGGGTTCTTCCTATTCATCTCCAGAGTAGCCTTAACCTACACATAATTTGATGAATTTTAGGATATAGGTTAGAAAGATTGGTTCTGTCCGTTTCATATGCTGGGTGTCTCACAGCAGGAGTTATCCGGGGCAGCAGGAGTGTGAGTTTTAAATTCCTTCATTCCCTCCCTCCCTCCCTACGCAGATATGAGGGAAGATGAGGGTAGAGAAGTCGATTCTGCTTCGCTTGGGAGCCGGGTGCTCGATGGGTCCGGCGAGCATTCAGCTCCCGTGACCAAGCTTCAAAAGGCTGCTCACCGCGCTTCCAGGATCTTTGTCCGTGGGTCCTCTTGAGTCGGCACCGGCCGTGATCGCAGTATGCAACGCGTGCTATGTGCTACGTCATCACACGTCTCACAGCCCATATATCCCATTAAATCTTGGGAATGATTAGTTTACCACGAAACTTGTATGAATGTTAATTAGATCCCTTTATGAAATTAAATATTGTATATGGAAACAGTAAATCATTTAATTTATTTTCTGACTTATCATGATACAAACCTATATACGACCATTGAGATCTATGAATGTATGAATTTTTCTTCTTGATATTGGAAAACTGTTTTTTTTCTTTCTTTAATATTATTAATTTTATATTTAAAAGATCAATAAAAAAAATATATATTTTTTAAAAAAAGGTTAGAAAGGTTGGCCAGTTACTCTGAAATACACAACATAGAAACTGAACCAGATATATGATGCAAAATAAAATAAAGCAATTTAAACATGGAACAGGAACAGGCCCAGACTGGCAATCTAGCAAACTGGATAAATGCCCTTTATGCCAGTGGCAACTTGTGCCATACACTCACCTTTACTGCTGCTCAGGTCCTTCGGTGTGACACTGCTGGGTAGATACACATAGCTACACACTGTGATGCATGCGCATTCAGCCAGTGGTCGCACAAATGTAATTTAGGGGCTACTGGCTGTAAAATGCCAAAGCCCTTTTCCCCAGCTTGAATAAAAACACACTCTGAAATCAATAATGAAATGTATTTTACAGCTAATAATAATAATAATGCTCTTCGTGTTAGGTCGTTAGTGGTATAATTCTTACTTTTGCACATTCTAAAAACTGGAAGCATTAATGCGTATTATACACCTGAAAAATAAAGGCAAATATACTAAAGTACAAATTCAGGTCAAGCGTATTCATGTGTATTGTACATGTTATACAGGAACCATAGTTGTTATTATTTCACCAATATTTTAAAGCTTTACGACTGAGTTTTTAGACAAGTAGGGTAGCTCAATCTACTCAATGTCGAGTTCTAGATTGAGCAGCAGTAGTCAAGTCAGCAGTAGTAGGAGACACCAATTATCTGGATGCTAGTTATTAACACAATCATTGTGTGTTTGTTACACTGCTTGGCCCTGTCTGCTTTTATCATAGGAACACCGTTTTATTATAAGTCAGTATTGTTGACAAGCTGTTAACTTGTGCCAGATCTCACATTATTTCCACTCAATGTTCATTCTACTGATTAGTAATTAAGCATTGACTAAAACCAGACATAACGGAATTGCTGCTACTTTTCATGTTACTTCATGAAAGTTAATCCAAGATAATCTATTTCATAGTTTATTTATAAAAGTGGCCCTAAAAACACTTTTTGGTAACTTTGGGTGCCAATTCTCCTACACATTGAAAAAAATAACTTGAAACATTATTATTATTATTATTATTATTAGTAGTAGTAGTAATAGTTGTTGTATTTATATGTGTATTAATAATTCATGTATATTATTATTGTTATATTATTATTGTGTTTCATATTATGTAAATGATCAATCACGTACAGTATATGAGGATTGAAATATATCAAGTAAACAACATTTTATAATAAATATTTTATGAAGTAAGATACTGTTCGTCTACTTGACTAAAACCAAGGTTTGAAAAATTAAAAGCAAAATTATATTTTTCTTTATATTCTCACTGACAAAGTTTGAAAAATATTGTATATAAAATAATTTTCCTCAATATCAATATTTTTCCTGTACCTGATGTCCTAATGTTTAACAAAAACATATTAGAGATGAACCAAGTTTGTGAAATGAAAATGACACTTAATGTCTGTAGTCATTAATATCTCAGTTGATTTTATTGTTTCCTATGTATTTGAGTATGTAATCCCTGTAATCTATTATAGATCATATAATCTCTTCTGTTCCCCTTTAAACTGGAAAAACATAAAAACCAAAGTTAATCAGTCAAACAATGTCATCAATTAAACAGGCCCTGTTGGTATTTGCATTTGATTCTATAAATGCATACATTACACAGTAAAGTGTTATAAGGTTTCATTTTTCTAGCTATCTATAATGTATGCTACGTAAGTGTGGACATTTTCCAACCACCTACTCAGATATTGTAAATAGTTCTATGTATTTACATTTTTATTCTGAGTATTTATATGTATTTAGGACTAGAGAGTAACATGTGTCTTTACTATGCATGTATTGGAGTAAGTGGATGAAACTATGAATGATGATGTAAAAAAAAATCATCCAAAAAAAGAAATAAGAGCTCAATGCATGACACGCATTTACGTATTTGCTCGATTATAAGACAAGCTTTTTTTCAGAGCAAATGCTCAGAAAAATACCTCTCGTCTTATAATCGGGGTCGATCTTATAATCAGACCTCAAATAGGTCTGACTATGAGACTAAGATCCAGATCCCCCGCAGCGCTGCAGGGGACCTGGATCCTCCTGACCCCCCCCAATTTACAGGTGCTTCTGAGTCCCCGGTGTAGCCGGGGCAGTGTGTAGACGTCTACGCGATTCGCATAGACACTTTCCGCTGCAGCCGGAAGGAGGTGCGGTTAGCAGCAGGGGTTGTCTGTGTCCATCGCACAGACCTTCCCCGGCTGTCAGTGAGGAGAGTTCCGGTGCGGGGAATTCTCACTGACAGCCGGGGAAGGTCTGCGCGATGGACGCAAACAAACCCCCCTGCTAACCGCACCTCCTTCCAGCTGCAGTGGTTTGCGTAGACATCTACACGCTGCCCGGACAACACACCGGGAGTCAAAAGCACCGGTAAGTTTTGGGGGGGTGTTAAATGGGGGGCATAAAGCATTTCTGTAGGCTCCAGAAATGCCTTTTAACCCTCTATACGCCACCCGGACAACACACCGGGGAATCAGAAGCACCGGTAAGTTTGAGGAGGGTGGAGTGTTAAATGGGGGGCATAAGGCATTTCTGTAGGCAGAGTGCTCTATGAAATGCCTTTTAACCCCCTTAATGCCACTCTGCCTCCAGAAATGCCTTTTAACCCTCTATACACCACTCTGCCCCATAAAATGCCTTTTAACCCCCTAAATGCAAGAGGGCCAAAAGGCATATCATGGGGCACAGTGGCATTTAGAGGGTTAAAAAGCATATCATGGGTTATGGTGGCATATAGGGGGTATGAGGCATTTCTGGGGGCAGAGTGGCAAGCCTAGGGGCAGATGTGCATAACTGGGGGGCAGGTTGGAAAATAAAAGGTTTTTCTCAATCATAGCTTTTATTTAAAAAAATAGTTTACATAGTTTACATGAATTAACATTTACTGGTAAAACTTTTTTCCCATAGGGTCGTCTTATATTCAGGCTTTTTCTTTTTTTCCTAAATTAATATTCAGATTTTGGAGTGTTGTCTTATAATCAGGGTCTTCTTATAATCGAGCAAATATGGTATATATATGTATATAAAGGAATTTTACTGCATGCTAATTAGTGCAGGTGTTATTTAGTTATTGAAGTCAGATAATGTTCTAGTCAATGAAAGTAAGAGCTACAACCAATCACATGTATGCTATCAGAATACATTATTTTGCTAGCATACATATAATTGGCTGGTGCTTCAGTGATTTAAGTTGTAGTGCCAGGGGTGAAGTTAAATGAGGCAGAAGACTTTTCTAACTCCAATAACTAAAGAATACCTACATAAAAATAAAATTTTATTATAGTGCTCCTTTAAGAGGCAATACTTATAATTTCTACATATCCTAGCTGTCTTGTTTGCCTTTTAGTTATGCTTAATACCCATGGTTTATTTTGTATGACAATACTTATATTAGCTATACACTGACCTACAATTGATGAAGGCCGTCATTCACCCAACCATAATATGCTGTCTATCCGCTGAAATAGAATGTTGGAGTGGAGTTCCCTTGTTATATTTTGTGTCTACCATCTTAAGAACTGAAATTCAGAATCATGATAAATCTAAACATATATTGTTTCTATGGTAACACATTGAATAACATATTATGAAACGAAAGAAATAGTATAAAGTAGGGTTTTTGTTTTATTCCATCACTCCCTAAGGGATTTTCTTGAAAATATGAGGTTACTTTTATCAGTGGTGGCTGTTTGAAAGGCCTCTTTTGTTTCTGCATAAAAGCCCAGAGGTATGTAACGTAACAGGAGTGTCTATCTTTCATGTGTCAGTCATTTATTCTTTCTTCTGTGCATTAATGACCTGTGTAACTATATCATACGTATAAGTCATAGCACAATATTTGTTGACAATGTATATGTTAAAGTATATCAGATTATGGTAAAATGAAAACAACGACTATTGTCACAGTGTGAACTAGTTATGCATTAGATGTGGGAGTTATTAATAAAGATAATATAAGTGATACTTTCTGTGTAAACATTTTGAAAGGTTGACAAGGCAAAGACTGTAGTACTACTCTCCTGTTTTTACATTGCTGATTGTGGTTGGTTGGTTCAGGCAGCATTATTAAGGGTAGGTGATTAGATAATTCCATGTTTAATGAAAAGTAATCAAATATCTCAAGGACTGTACCTAGAACATTCCTAGGACTTGTCTCCTAGAACACATGCTATCCTAATCCTTACAGGACAGTGGAAGGAATTGAGTGGGGTGAATGGAGACACGGCTAGCTGTAAAAAAGAAATGAGGCACGAGTGGGAGAGCAATGTCTACCCCAGAGTACCAGTAATCAGTTGGGAGTCTAGAGTCTCTAGGTCAAAGTAACAAATTCCCATGTTTGCCCATGACTTGTCATTGTCATTGCACCTCTGTTCTGATAATGTTTATATTTACCTGTAACATAAAAAAAAATCCCACAGCCATGTTTGTAGAGATGGTATGATGTGGTTGTGATTGAAATGAATCATATTAATGTTTGCTTTTTCAGCCTTGACTTTTTAGAGATGATAAACTAAAGCAGTTCCATGGGTGACACAACCATATAACCACTTTTAAGAATCAGCAAAGCTTAATATATAGTAGAATATTGGAAAATAAGCAAATGTTATCAGAAATTACTTTTCTACTTTTATTTGTTGCGAAAAGCCATGTGTTTCTTGATTTGTTTCTTGCATTTCTTAACCAACCACTACCCAGTACGAATTCTTTATTACTGCCTAGAAAATGTACAGTGGATAAGTGGAACTGTTTTCTAGTGTAATTTGTGGAGGTTAATACACACTAACACAAGCTAGAGACCAAGGAAGGCAGGTAGGATGAAATCGGAGTCTAGATAGGCAATATGGTGCTAATGGGGAAAAAAAAGTGATTTAGTTGCTAACATACAGCTATATGCTAACTTTTTGTAGACATTTGATGCAGGGAGTTATATCATTAATGAAGGTTACATTTTATTCAGTAAAACAATAAAGTCAACAATTAGTCATTGTGTGCAATTAGGCAAATGTAAAATATTTCACATAAATATCACAAATTTATAAAAATAATACAAATCATATTCCACTAAATGGGAGACATGAAGGTATTGTCAACCCACCAAAAAAGTGAACTCTGGGGTTCTATAGATTACTGAGCTTGTGGGTAAAATGGCTCGTCTAGGGCCAGCGCTGCATGAAGTAAGGGAAAACTAAAAAATAATGTGCTGTACATTTCTTTAAAATTCATTTAGAACATCTTCTATGTAAAAAATGAAAATAAATAACTAAATGTGTGCGATTAACATTGCAAAACTTTTTTTGCAAACTTGAGTTTGAAAATTGTTTTTTTTTTAAAAGAATAGAAATACCCTGATTATGAGCATGACTTCTTCAAAAATCTTTATATTCAAAAACATACTGCAACTACATTTGCCCAAAGGTTTGTCTATCGTGACATGTAAAAATGCTTTGTACTTTGGGTTTCAACCAATTTTGTTCTAAATTAGCATGGAAAAGCCTTTTATGTACATGCAAAAGTCATGAATGTGAAACATATCGCCAGAAGGCTTTATGTTCCTTGCCTTTTACAAGAAAACATGGCTGCCCAAAGAAAACAAGATCTGAATCCACCTTAATAAGATTCACAATCGTGTCCTAATGCAATTTGTCGAAATGCATCTAGCAGGAACACGATTATTTATGATTTCCAGTGACATGAGACGATATCTACTGTGGAATGAAAATCTTAAGAGAGCTTTAGGTACTATATTCTACGAGTTCATAAAATATAATTGATGTACTATAAGCAAATTATATTATATTTGCTAAGAATAAAATGCGCTGGTCTTTACCAGATGGTATGAAAATGATACTTTGCCTTGTATATATCATGCAGTTCACCACATGATTGAATGTTCTGATTCACGAGCTTAATAACACAGCAGTACTGTCTGTTTAGCTGAATCACAATAATTTACTCCTTAATGTAAAAGGATGATAGTTGCCAAAAAAGGCCCTGGCTCAATGTTTAAATTAAGATGTATTTGCCAAAATAACTGCTGATTCTTATCGCATTACCATTTTCTCGAAGAAGGGACATTGATCTACTCTACAAGAGGCTGTGTTATCAAAGCAGAAATGCAGATTTCTTGTTAGAAGTCTTTAGAAATACAGTAGTAGTGCAAAGACAGTTTTGTCAAATTGTGCTTTAGAATGGTTATGACATATCTTCTCTGTTTGATTGGTGTTTGCACTACTATGCTGTGACCCTGGATGGAATGGAGCGGTTGTGTGCATCAAAACATATATAACCTTGAACAACCCGCCAGCTAACATGCCTTTGGCCAAGAGTCCTAGTCCAGCAGTTGCTGCAATACACCTGATACTGGGACAATGAGACAAACAACACAAAATAATGACAATAAAACATATTCTAGAAACAAAAAAGGAAGGTAATGGACAGGAAAGCAAAAAAGACTTAAGACACCCCCTCTCACCTCCTTTTACCCTACAAAAAGTACTTTCCCTGACAAAAATGAGAGACATCCCTCAAGTGCTAGACAGAGGGGAAACCACAACAACAGAAATTGTTGCAGTTTCAATACATTGACAGGACTGAACATATTTAAGATGCCTTCTAGATTGTAAGCTTGTTTGAGCAGGGCCCTCCTCGTGTGTTGTTTCTGTAAGTTTCATTATTATGCTATATTCGATTTGTTAAATCCTGTCTACCCATTGTACAGCGCTACAGAATATGATGGGGATATATAAAACAATAAGAATAACTCTCTATAGCAAAAAACAAACCGTCTAGAGCGCTTACTAGATATGTTTTGAACAGCCAGCAATCATAAACCAGGAAGTACAATGTGCAAGCTATTACTTTTTCCCTATTCTCCAGAAAACTGAGTGTGAGATTTCAGTGAGGATCCTGTATTTGATAATAGAACAATGGCTATTTGTGTACTAAAACGTATCCCTGTTATGTTTATTAACATTTATAAGTTTTAAAAGGAATATAATACAGCCTTTAATGAAAATCTATATAAATTTATGAAATGAAAATACTAAAACATATCAAATTAATCAATGCAACATGTAATGGAGATAAAAGCAAAACCCAGTATAGTATATTGTGATACCTTATTAATTATTGTTTGTAGAAAAGCCAAAGCATAATCACGTTCCTTTGTATATTTCTTTTTTTCTTATTTACTAAGGATATGCTTTTTTTCTTTTTTTTTTTTTTTTTACTTTTTTTTTCTTATTTAATAAGGATATGTTTTTTTTTTACTTTTCTTTTTTTTTTTTTACTTTTTTTTTTCTTATTTAATAAGGATATGCACAAACAACTGTAGCAACCAAGTGTAAAGACGTGACTAGTTGAGCTAATTTATATGCTGTGGGATACTTCCATTTAAATGCAGTTTTAGAATGAGCAAATGAAAATCACTTGGCAATAAGAGACTCAGTGAACAGAAAGAGCTGCCAAGAAACCAAGATTCAATGCAGATTTTATGAGTTGAGAGAGCATTATAACAATTACGCAATTGGCCTGATTTCTGTCAAACTCCTACAGAATTTGGCAAGAATGCCAAGCGTTCCTCCGTGCATAAACAACACCTAGAATTATTTAGAATGACTCATTGGTGTTTCAGTTCTTTGTCCCAGGATTATCTGTGGAGCATCCTGTTCATCAGTTCAAGGGGAAAAAAAATTGCTCTTCTGCTTTCCTTTGGGTATGGCAAATATTGCATGTCTTGTATTGCAAAATAGCAAGCGTCAAGTAACTAATAAAGAAACTGGAACAATTATTTTTTATCTCCAAGGCTGTATTGGAGCAACCTGACTTGGGTGATAGATCTGACCATGATATGCTTTAGAAACTGAATCACAGTTTACCGAATGTGAGAATTTACTCAATTTGCATACAGATTATACATATCACATTATGGAGCATACAACCAAACTGTGTCAAACGTTGATGGTACGGCATGATTTTTGACATGTGATAATGCGTGGGATGCAAGTTAATGTGAAATTGACTGTTCCTAGAAATGTGGTTATTGCTGTTCAATAAATATGCTCCCCTGAGCTATGTTGGCTGTAATTGTAGGAGCCTATAAGACAGGAGAAAGGATTGTCAGTGTGTCGTGGTAATGGGGTGTACTACAATTTGCATAGAACATGTTTATCTTTTTGGGATCTGTCGGGAGGAAATGAAAATATTTGCTCTGCATTATGGAACAAATTGTCTAATCTTGATTTATGCTATCTTATATAATTTGATGAGCATTGGATTTTTAATAAAGGGTGCATGTGACCACATTTATTTTCATTTGAGTAGAGTTGTGCACTTCGATTAGCAGGTATAGATACTTTTGTATAGAAAAAAACCAGAAAGATAAATAGACTAAAGACTGATACCTCCATGTCTTTCTTTCTTTCTTTCTTTCTTTCTTTCTTTGTTTTTCTATTATTTATCTCATTAGAAAATAATATTTAAAATTATTAATATAACATATCATATTGTGTTCCCATGTTTCTATAGTACCCTGTATATGCAGTGAGGGTGTTTAAATAGGCAACATAGATTATAGTTTATTTTCTTTATTGCAGAAGCAATAATAACCAGTTTATGCTACATGATTACATGACAAGGGTGATTTATCAGGCATGGAGCTATTATTTGACATATTGATGAATCAACCAAATAAAGTAAAATGACATATATTAATATTGTCACTCTTGAGATTTAATATAATTCACCAATACACGAATGCTTATTGTTAGTGCTAAATCCAACGTTCCTAAGAACTACATATTCACATTTCTGATGGTTTGCTGTATAGCATTTTGTATGATTTATGACATCTTTCAGTGTTAGCCTATGGATAAGTAGATACTGTATGTATATAACTAGGAACTCTATGGCTTTTGCCTAGAGAGTCCGGGTGAAGCACCGCTTCTTCGGGTCACCGAGTCACTCTGGAGAATCTCCAGGTCACGGGGAGTAGCGTGGAGGCATGCCTTACTCCCATCTACTTACCTCCTACCACTTTTTCTTTTTTTTTCTTTTGGGGCTGGCCCCAAACGCATCATCAGCTGAACACCCACTGAAATCAGCAGGGCTGTCCACTAACGTCAGCAGGACCACCCACTTACTACCCACCCGCTTCCCCAAGTCTAGATTTTCCCAGGGATGGATATGTGCCAAGAGTTACATAGTAACATAGTAGCATAGTAATTTAGGTTTAAAAAGACCTAAGTCCATAAAGTTGAACCCTTCTATATCTTTCCGGCTTTTGATCCAATAGAAGGCAAAAAGCCCAATTAAACTATTTTTCAGATTTTGCCACTTAGGAGGAAAAATTCCTTTGTGACTCTAAAAGGCAATCAGATTTCTTCTTGGATCAAGAAGCTGTAACATTTAAATGTGTATTCTATCATTTATAGCCCTCTATTTTCTGCTTTTATAAAAAAATATCCAGACCCTTTTTGAAGGCATTCATTGTATTTGATAACACCACCCTTTGCCAGTGAATTCTATATCTTTTTTGCCCTCACTATATGGAATCCTTTCCTTTGTTGTGTATGAAATCTTCAATCTTTCAGTCTCAGAGATTTTAATGCTTTAAGTTGAAGTACAATCTATAGCCATAATGTTCTGTAACATAAAGTGCATCTCTAACAATGGTTGATCTGTTTAAGAACAAATTTGTACCTAAAATTTGGGACAAAGAAGCAAATTGGGATTTGCATAACTAACGGCTAAAAAACTAGGAGTTTAAAACATGTTGAAAATAGCAAACATATATCCAAATGTGAGTTGCCAGAATAAATAAAAATGATTATATTTGTCACATAAAATCTCAAAAGAGGTAGTAGACGCATTAGTGAGTGTACAGCCTGTATAGCAGTGTAAATTTGCTGTCCCCTTAAAATAACTCAACACACAGCCATTAATGTCTAAACATTGGCAACAAAAGTGAAAATGTCCAAATTGGGCCCAAAGTGTCAATATTTTGTGTGGCCACCATTATTTTCCAGCACTGCCTTAACCCTCTTGGGCATGGAGTTCACCAGAGCTTCACAGGTTGCCACTGCAGTCCTCTTCCACTCCTCTATGACGACATCACAGAGCTGGTGGACGTTAGAGACCTTGCAGTCTCCCACCTTCCGTTTGAGGATGCCCCACAGATGCTCAATAGGGTTTAGGTCTGGAGACATGCTTGGCTAGTCCATCACCTTTACCCTCAGCTTCATTAGCAAGGCAGTGGTCGTCTTGGAGGTGTGTTTGGGGTCGTTATCATGTTGGAATACTGCCCTGTGGCACAGTCTCCAAAGGGAGGGGATCATGCTCTGCTTTAGTATGTCACAGTACATGTTGACATTCATGGTTCCGTCAATGAACTGTAGCTCCACAGTGCCGGCAGCACTCATGCAGGCCCAGACCATGAGACTTCCACCACCATGCTTGACTGTAGGCAAGACACGCTTGTCTTTGTACTCCTCACCTGGTTGCCACCACACATGCTTTACACCATCTGACCCAAATAAGTTTATCTTGGTCTCATCGGTTCATAGGACATGGTTCCAGTAATCCATGTCTTTAGTCTGCTTATCTTCAGCAAACTGTTTGTCGGCTTTCTTGTGCATCATCTTTAGAAGAGGCCTCCTTCTGGGATGACAGCCATGCAGACCAATTTGATGCAGTGTGCGGCGCATGGTCTGAGCACTGACAGGCTGACCCCCCACCCCTTCAACCTCTGCAGCAATGCTGGCAGCACTCATACGTCTATTTCCCAAAGACAACTTCTGGATATGACGCTGAACACGTGTACTCAACTTCTTTGGTCGACCATAGCGAAGCCTGTTCTGAGTGGAACCTGTCCTGTGAAACCGCTGGATGGTCTTGCCCGCCGTGCTGCAGCTCAGTTTCAGGGTCTTCTTATAGCCAAGCCCATCTTTATGTACAGCAACAATTCTTTTTTTCAGATCCTCAGAGAGTTCTTTGCCATGAGGTGCCATGTTAAACTTCCAGTGACCAGTATGAGAGAGTGTAAGAGCGATAACACCACATTTAACACACCAGCTCCCCATTCACACCTGACACCTTGTAACACTAACGAGTCACATGACACCAGGGAGGGGAAATGGCTCATTGGGCCCAATTTGGAAATTTTCACTTATGGGTATACTCACTTTTGTTGCCAAGGTGTTAGACATTAATAGCTGTGTGTTGAGTTATTTTGAGGGGACAACAAATTTACACTGTTATACAGGCCGTACACTCACTACTTTACATTGTAGCAGAGTGTCATTTCTTCAGTGTTGTCACATGAAAAGATAAAATATTTACAAAAATGTGTGGAGTGTACTCACTTTTGTGAGATATGGAATATATACATAAAACAAGAACAGTAATCCAAATTCTGCTCTCACTAGAATACTGTACACTTTTAAAGCTGTCAGAAAAACAAAAATGCACTTGGCTGATAATGTATAGCACATTCCAAAACAAGGAAGTATAAATAATGCTTATGTGGTACACTAACACAGTTACAAAATCCATTTCGGTTGACCTAATTTTTTTTTTGTTAAAATGAGATATTTTTGCGCAAATTGTTTTTCTTTTTTGTGTTGTACCATTAACTAGAGTCAGTGGACCAGTTATATTAAATCTTATACAAAGCTGTTAGACCTTAGAAAATTCACCACTTTGTGTTGCTTTACACACATTTTCTCAATTATCATGGGCAGAAGATCCTTTGAACTGTGTACTGTAGCAAAACTGATCATTCAAGTAATTGGTAAAATGAAAGAAGAACAAATTTAAAGGGTTTTTTCTTATGTGGAATTTATCTGCTGTTATTCAAATTGCTACAGAGCTTTGTTATATGCACACAAAATATAGCAAAGAAGCACACCCTAAAAGGCATACACATTCAGATTCCGGGGTGCTCCTGAAATGACTAGCATGTACACAAAAACAGAGCAAGAGTTCAGCACACCCTGGAAATACTGTTAATATTGGGGATATCATAACACTATACAGCCAATTTTGGCAAGCCCTGTACAATCTTTCATGGCTATATTGCTTACCAAGGAGCTGAATCAGTGGGACTGCACTGCATTTTAACCCAGTGAGACTCTCGTGCAATTTCTCTGGACACCATTAATAATGCATCTGTGTGTCAGGTAGGCTGCTCAACCGTAAGATTTGATCAGAACCTGCAAAAATGCACAAAAAAAATACAGAAAGGGAAACACACCCTTAAAAAGCATTCGCTTTAAAATGACCAGCAGAGAAGTCTTTAAATTGCTTGAGAGTCTTAGTGGGTTAACTTAGTGGGTTAACTAAGAGTCCCACATATTCAGCTCCTTGGTAAGCAATATAGCCATGATAGGACTCGCCAGAATTGTGGTTTTTGATAGTGGTGGGCTAAGAAATATATGGCCATGTAATGTGACTGATTCCCCAACATTTCTGCCTCAGATAGGTGCTTTTAAATGGTATTTGCTTTGTGTGCGGTGATGCTTTGTTGCTTTGTAATAAATGCCTGTTATTCTTTAATATATAATGTAAGACTTTCTATGCTATGCATATATAATAAAGCAGTGATTGTTCATGTTGTAGAAATTTTACTATTTTTTATGTTGTATATAAGATTTTGAAATCGATATTCAAATAAAAACAATACTATTCAAGCAATTAGAAAATTAAAAAAAATAGTAATATTTTTCTTAATCCCTGTTTTATTGATTCAGAGAACAAAAAAACTGTGATTGCTTAATGGCATAAAACAGACCTGTAAATGTAGTTTAATAGATTATGCAACATTTGTTATACAATAGGTGGGGCCTGAAGTCACAGCAATTTTCATTAAACCACAGCCCTTCATTTTGAAATGTGTTGCATTATACAGATAATATAATTACTTCATAGGACACAAATGTGAAATTCCATTGTGCCAATAACTAATTATTGTACAGATTTCCAAACTCCCAGTTCATCTGAAGAACATAATAATTTCACAGGAAACAACTAGGATCGTTGTACAGGCACATCATTGGTTCATTTCAGGATTTCGGAACACAAATGTGGTCTATAAAAACAAAGACCCCTAGGTTGGTGGATGGCGCAAATCAGTCACTGAGCACCAGAATGAGAATGGATCCATCCACACAGCATTAGGACTGAACCATTTCTTCTAATGTCTCTCTTGGCTAACCACACATATCACTGCAAAAAGAAAGAGCTAGTCTTATTTAACCCCTTACTAACAATTGATGTGTCATCATAGAAAAACATGCAGTAAACAACAATAAATCTGCCTGGCATGTCATGGGGTTAAATGAGCTAAGAAATGATCAACAATCCCTTTCTTCATTCAGCGCCATATTGGAAGGCAGCTCGAACCAGCAAGAGTAAAAAGCTTCCAATAGGGTCTGTCCAGGCCCTCCTGAGACCTCTGAGCTCTCCATCCCCATCACAGATACTACAATCAGCAATGCGGTGCAACGGAGCCCTGTAAATTTATAAAGAAAAGAAAAAGAAAAATCTTCAATAAATAAATAATGTTATACAATGTAAAAATAAGACTCCAGCGATGTCACATGACACCATAAGGGGAACCATACAGTTCCAAGAAAATGTCAAAAAATAATAGTTAAAAAAACGTCAAAATATGTGCCCAAACACCTTGTACTTTTAAAAGGGTAGAATGTCAGGGAGCATATACATAAAAAAGGAATATACTACTTGTACTTATTGTCCTGTAATTTGCAAAACTTGGGTATTTCAGAACTGGGGACTAATTTTAAAATCCATTTAGCAATTTTTTTTTATTTTTTTAATTTTTTTCATTTCAGAATTCGGGACAAATTTTAAAATCCATTTAGCAATTTTTTTCATTAGCTCTTTGTAGATGAGTAAAAGATTATTCAGAAAAAGAGTCAGAAAAAGTATTTTTGTCAGTTTTCCACCATAGTTTAATTTTTTTTTTTATAATGCATTATCACATGATCAAAAATAAAATCGAAAAAAGCCCTTCTTGTCCTGAAAATAAACAGTATATAACTTGTGTGCGAACACTAAATGAGAGAAGAAAATTGCAGCTAAACACGAGCACCACTGAAATGTTAAAACAGCCATTGTCATGAAGGGTACACTTTTTTTTAATGCTAATGTTTCTCAACTATTTTACCAATTATGCACTTTAGTATTGTTGTTAATTTAATACATAAAAACATACCAGGCTTTCCTACTTCTGGTAAATAAAAACTCTGGTCATATCTACACTAAATTCAGCTTAATTGAACCTTTATAAATACATAAAGTAATTATGTAAAGTAAGACTACATGGCAGTTCTAATTAATTATTAGTGAATCTGAATAACATATGGAAACACTTTTAACCCTCTCATTCCTGCCCTTAATTAAATACATATAGTTAAACTTAAGCATACAATTCACCATATTTTACTGTGATTTCCTTTACTCTGTTTGTATATTATTCTTGCATATTGATTTCCCCTCTTTGACCCTTGGATGTTAAACTTTTTCTAGAGTTTATTTGTTCCCAGCTTCCCACACTCACTGTGGAACTGTGTACCGGGGACTTTTTACAGATTAATGACAGCTAATAATATCTGATATATCTGGACATTGCAACATAATGAGATGTAGTCCCACTGGATTTCTGAAGTGTCACCACTAACAAATTTGCCAGAGCTGCATATAATTAGCATGTAAAGGGGGTGTCCGTGTACTAAATCTATAAAGAAAGACGGATAGTCCCGGAGAAAAACCAGAAGGGAAAAAAAGCATACATTTCTTGACACGTCTTGCAAAATATATGTTTCCTGGCGTGAATATTTTGTAGGTAACAAACTGTGGACAGGTTACCTTTATGGTAACATTATTACTGCATGGCTGATAGGCAAAATTTCATTATACTACTGCTAATGTTACAATATTTTCTGGAAAATGTCACCCTATGTAAATGAGCTAAAGGTTTCATTGTTATTCATAGTTTTTTCTTTAAAGATGCACTGTACCTTTTTTCATGTGGCACCTTTAATGTAACTTCATTCAAAATCAGCCTGATACTAATGTTAGCTTTGATTTATAGACCGACCAATTGTCCTGGAATGTAAAAAAGCAAAAAAAAAGAAATGTATATGACCCATTGATTTAAAGGGTGTAGACATTACTTGGCACTTAAATTCTTTAAATGATAATTCCTATATACTGATTTTGGATAATTTAAGGATATTAGTGAATTTTATTAGTGATTTTATTATAGACTTAACATCTGATGTAAGGTAATACATTTATTTAACAAAATAAATCTTTGAGATAACCATGACATAATGGATATGCAAATTGTCTTTTCCTGATTGTGAAGCCTAATGGTATGATATGTTGAATGTATTTTCTTCCAGGGAGTAGAACTTCTTTCATTTCTTTGTCATCCTAAAGAAGTATTTGTTTTCAATGATTAGTAGTACAGATGTAGAACTAATCCAGTTGTTTATGATAAATATGGTCCATTATGCTTATAATCGTAATTGTCATTTAAAATGTACCGCCATATATTTTAATCTATATATGGGTCGAATAAAGAATTTTCCAACAGTAGCTGTCCATTTATTATAACAGCTTGCCAAATCAATAAAGAGATGGACAGAATTTTGTAGTTCTAAAATTCAGTTAAAAGAAGGAACTATTTCATTTAGTTGGATATATTTTCATTATGTTATTATTCCAGGAAATATTCATCTCTCAAATCAAATGCAAGTGGCATCAAGTGAAATAACAATATATGAGTAAAATCTTCAAACATTTAATACTGCACATACATTTTTTTGATGTGATATGAAAGTACATATCCTCACTTTTAGTTTTATGACTTTAACACTCTGCCGAAAGTTATGAAACGTGCTCATTTATTAAAACTATACAATAACGTTTTTTTTTCCCAAATAAGGGACAATTTTATCTTATGGGACCTGGGGTGCATGGCAAAGCTAGCATTTCTAATTTTATGTCTTCGATATCAATTACAAAGGCTGCCAGAATGTTTCCCTTAAATATGTTTGTGGGCATTCGCTAAAATATGAGTTGGTTTGTGTGTATAAAACTGTAAACCCAACATCCATAGGTTCACAGGTTAAGATTTTTAAATCAAATTAACAAAATTCAGTAAAGAGAACACACCACCGTCAGAGCCCTATTTAAATTTAGCATCTAACTCAAACCCTGACAAGTCCCATTAAAACATACTATTACTGTACATCGACTTGCGCTACTGAAGGAAAACTTGAAGGAACCTGGGCAGCGAAAGTTCCTCACATGCTGCAATTGTGATTATTAGTGTAAAGTGCCCATTGTAATCAATAAGAAATGAAATTGTAACTATCAGGCGCAGACAGCAGGGAGGCTTTATAAATGCTGAACAGTACCCTTTAGTCATTTAAAATACTTATGCCGATATTTTTCCATAATATTGATAAATCTAAAAAAACAAAAAAAAGGCAAAGTTGGATATAAAAATAAAGTCACATTTAAACTGCCACCAGCATGTATTTGGTATGTGGCTAGACTTTATCTCTCATCCAGCCTTGATATTAATAAAGTATAAACTATACCCTAAAATAAATGCCTATAGTCCTGTATCAAAATAGTCTTGCTTCAATCCACAAGTAAAAGAAAAAGATCCCGCAACAAATGCCATACTGAGTATTGTGAAGTAGTATACACAGCTCCATCTCACATACATCTAAAAAAACTTTGTACACTCACGCCGCTTTGTTCTCCAAATTGGTTATCATTGTGATATGTTAAAAGTGTTAAGATGGCTAACGCGGGTTCCATGTTGTACCGTTCTCTTTTCTTGTCACTGGAAAGCATCCCTCCCACCCAAACAGTATCCTCATCCCAGCTATCCAAACTTCTAGTCCACTTCTAGAAACTAACTCCTAGTTCCATTTTACAAGAAGAAGGCACACCAAGCCGCCTTTTTCTACAAATGCCACCGTTTTTCTAAATTCCCTTGTATTTAATTGCTTTATAAGGTTAACATTGTAATTGTAAATGGTCTCACACGCGTGTTAATAAGCAAGGGAAATATTAGTGTATTCTTCATAGTAAAATATCTTTTAATAAATAAGTTAAGATTCTTAGAAACTTCTGGAATTCCCCCTGAATTTAGTTCCATTCATCATAAAAAATGTTAAGAAAAGTTACCACACAGCACCTGTGCCTCTTAAAAAAAATCACCAATCATAGTAAAATCTGAACAAAGTAATGATGACTCTCATTGAACAATTAAGGATGTTTTCAGATGCATAAAGGCATTTTATAGTTTACTACTTAATAAACATATGCAATTGTGTTAAAGTACTAAAATAAGCAATCTGTATATGTATAATGAACCTTGGAAGTGACCATCTTATCTTCTGTGATAGTATTCCTGCCCATTAAGTTCTCTTTCGTCTATCAAGTCTATCAGGTGTGCCCCTATTGAAGGGGATAACTTCAGGAAATTAGATATTTTTACATGGATAGATCTCAGCTTCCTCAAGGTAAACTTTGAAACAATATGTCCAGACCAAGTGTGTTGACCAAAACACATAAAGAGGCAGGTCCATTTGGGCGGCAGTCCCCCTGCCACAGAGAGCCTCATAGTGTTCTGCTGGTCAGTGGGCTAGTTATAGGGGAGATGTCTGATGTGACTCCCAATTTTTTTTTTTATCAGAGTCTTGTTACTTCTAGACATTTTGGGACCAGGGAAATTTTTTTTTTAAAGATAATGTTATGTTATATAGTACTTGTTATGTCCTGTCTATCCATTGTACAGCGCTAAGGAATATGATGGTGCTATATAAAACTATAAATAATAATAATAATAAATAAATGGCATACATAACATAAAAAAAAAATCTTAGGAATAATTACAATATAGGATGAACGGCTTAAAAATACACCATGAAGAGAAAAGCAAACATATTCATATTTTCATTCTATTTTCTTCTAGTTTGCATTAATAAGCATATTCAAGAAAATATATTAAATAATATAACAAATTAAGTTATAAATGTAGAGATGTGCTCCAAGTCACTTTGAAAATCTGCATGCGAATGCATAATAATCACATAGCTACGATATTACAATATTAAAAAATACCTAAAATGAAATTATCGTGTGGAAATAATCATAATGTTATTGGAAACTCAATTATAGTGGCAACCCTTGTCAGGAAATTAGCAGGGTTTGGCAATGGCAAGTCAGACCTAAATTCATCAAATATATATTATCACAATATTACATGTTCACTTCGATTCCATGTAAAGACAAACATCCTCACTCGCTGGTATCTGCTCAATGCATTTGTATTATTCATGAACAACTCTGTGATCTATTATACATACAAAACTGATTGTACACAGTCTGCCGCAGGCTACTATGCAGAGACACAGAATTAATTTTATTATATACACATGCATGATAATTGTGTAGGATTCTGTGAAATATCAAACCTTGTTTCTATGCGGCATTCTTTTACTTTACAAAATGGGTCCCTCAGATCAACAGGCACGTTCTGACATCAAGAGCAGTCTTTATTTTTATTGAGAAAGATGCTAAGTGCGTTTTGGTGACATATTTAAAATTGTTTTGTCAGCTAGTAAAAGTAAAAAAGATGAAAAAGGGTTATTACAAACTTTCATCTTTTCTCCCATTCCATCGTGCGAGCAGTATCAATTGTCTTAAATGTGCCAAGCAATATTAAGGAACAGATTTTTTTTTCTGTTTAGCAAGATTCTTTTGGTAAGCATTATGAAATGTATGAATTTATAGAAAAAAATAAATGGTAAAAAAATAAATGCTAACAGCATTCCTCCAAAGAAGGGATTTATAATAAAGGGATTAAAGGGACAGTCTACTGCCCCAAACTGCTTCATTTGATGTAAATGCATATTTATATACTTGGTATATGAATGCCCCCTGTGGTCTCTGCAATTGTCATCAATGCTGGCTGCATGCAAGCACTCGAGTGTATGAATTAGATGAAGGTGAGCACCTTGTGGATGCTCAGTTCTGAGCCGAAGATGGATTTCCCCAGATGCCTCTATGGCAAGGAAGATGAGGTAGTGGCGGGCAAATATGCAAAATGGATTCTGAGGAATCTTTCTATGAATTTGGATGCCAAATTAAAGTGCATGTGAATGATGGAGTGTATAATTAAGATCCTAAATGCATTTCAAAAGTAGATAACAGCAACAACTTGGACACCACTGGAATACCAGGAACATGTCTCAAGGTTTACTAAACATCAAAATAACATTAATCACCAGATATCAAAACAAAGTGGTGTTATGGGTACCACAAAGCAGAAAGAGCTCCAAACTTGGCCACTAGCAGTCTCAAGCAATTATTACAAATCAGGAACAGACAACAATGTAAAGGATAGGGCTGCTTTGGGTCATTTAGAATTTATTGAAGGCCCTATACCAATACATTTACAAATGAACTATTTACTTGTCCCTATTTAATTATTTGGTTGAACCTTTAATGTGACACCCTTGTTCTTTTTATCGCCTTTCATTATTTTCTTTTCCCCATCTCTGACTTCTAATTCGCTCTCCCATTCTTGCCTTTACTCAAAAGGCAAACAAATATACGATATAATAATGTCTTTAAATGCCTCCAATAAAAGACTCTCCAAAATGTTCTTCCACCAAAATGTTGGTGTCATTTTCAGTTTTGTAGGAGGTGTTGTACATAATGGTATGGTTACTGAAGCTTGCCATCTAAGATAGCAACTGATACACAATAATGACTTGGCAGGTTCTCAGAAAACTTAAAAGTATATCAAGTGAGGTGGAATCTGTTAATTGGTAGGATGTATACTGTAAAACATTGAGATTTTAATGTAATGATGATGCTAAAATATCACAACTCTGGTATATTATGGGAATTCTAAAATCCATCTCAGGATTGATAAACCAAATGTCCTCTTTATGTCCTTTGATTGTCATTCATGTTTGTCCATAGGGACATGCATGAGGATTTCTGGTATTCAGAGGGAAAGTACAGATTCAACTGACTATAGCTCAAGGAACAAGCCAAGTGCCTGGCTCGCTCACATTTGTGTAGAATTTTAACTATTTATTGTGCTTGTCCATCGTTAAACCTAAAGCTGTAAGTACATTTGTATGTACAAACATCCACTACAAAAATAGAACACCCACTAAAATAGCAAAAAAAAATGACTATTTTATAGGTTTATTGTACATTTAAAGGGTTAATTGTATTTTTAATGCAATACCAATTTGCGTGTAAGGTGGCATTCGGTTTGTATATCAAACACCTGCCAAGGATACATTTTACTGAAATGAAATATTATTGTTTTATATTTTTAAACTGTTTACGTTTGATGCTCAAATTCAAGTTTTGGATTCACTTCTTACAGATGAAAAACATTTCCAAATGTCTAAAACTGTAAAATGCCTTTATTTTGAAAGAGAGTCTTTTTTTTTTTTACTAAAGGAACAATTGTACTGCTTTATATATCTGGGAATACTGGCAATTATTTTTGCATTATCCAATAATCTGTGGGTCACATAAGGCCACTTCATGTAAATCATCATATTTTTTTTAAAACATGAAATTAAAACAGAGGGAAGTGAAAGACAAAAGGGGGCTGCACCTTTCTTCCACTTAAGAAAACTTACATACTATAGAAGGTGACTAATTCTAAGGAGTTATTCGAGAAATATCCCAGAGGATTAGATTGAAATTCTTTATATAGGAGGGAGAATAATAATGCATCTGTAGCTATAGATACAATTGTGTAAGTGGTAAATCATATTAATCTTCCTGATCTGGATGTGTATACATTCTGGGTATGTGTTACTGTATGGATGTAGCAAATAAATGGGGGTGCACAAACTTATAGAAGTGTAAAAAAAGGCTTTTTATCAGAAATCAGAGGTGGTCAGACCACTTAAAGGCGTCCAGCAGAAACGTTGGTCTACAGGGAACTCTTTTGTCACTTTGTGTTTTTTGGCTCTTTTTTGCTTTTTTTGGACTTCCTTTGGACTGCTTGAATGTTTGCACAAGTATAAATCTTTTGTGCTAATATGATACATGATTTCTTGTGCACCTCTATTTACCGTATTTGCTCGATTATAAGACAAGGTTTTTTTCAGAGCAAATGGTCTTATAATCGGGGTCGTCTTATAATCAGACCTCAAATAGGTCTGACTATGAGACGACTAAGATCCAGATCCCCCGCAGCTGCAGGGGACCTGGATCCTCCTGTAACCCCCCCCCCCGCGTCCCACTTACCGGTACTTCTGAGTCCCCGGTGTGTAGCTAGGGCAGCGTGTAGCTGTCTACGCGATTCGCGTAGACAACTTCCGCGGCATCAGGAAGGAGGCGTGGCTAGCAGCGGGGGTTGTCTGCGTCCATCGCACAGACCTTCCCCGGCTGTCAGAGGTGCGGGACTCTGATCACTGCAGAACTCTGATCACTGACAGTCGGGGAAGGTCTGCGCGATGGACGCAGACAACCCCCACTGTTCGCCACGCCTCCTGGCTGCAGCGTAAGTGCGTGGGATCTACACGCTGCCCTGGCTACATGACAGGGAAGTCAGAAGCACCGGTAAGTTTGGGGGGGGGCGGGGGAGTGTTAAATGGGGGGCATAAAGCATTTCTGGAGGCAGAGTGCTCTGTGAAATGCCTTTTAACCCCCTTAATGCCACTCTGCCTCCAGAAATGCCTTTTTAACCCCCTATACGCCACTCTGCCTCCTGAATGCCTTAAACCTCCCTAAATGCCACTCTTCCCCATAATATGCCTTTTAACCCTCTAAATGCCAGAGTGGCATATAGGGGTATAAGGCATTTCTGGAGGCAGAGTGGCACATAGGGGGTCAAAAGGCATATCATGGGGCACAGTGGCATATAGGGTTAAAAGGCATATCATGGGGCACAGTGGCATTTAAAGGGTTAAAAGGCATATCATGGGGCACAGTGGCATATAGGGGGTATAAGGCATTTCTGGGGCAGATGTGCATAACTGGAAGGCGGGTTGGAAAATAGAAGGAAATAAAACCAAAATATTTTTCTCAATCATAGCTTTTATTAAAAAAAAAATAGTTTAGATGAATTAACATTTACTGGTAAAACTTTTTTTCCTGTAGGGTCGTCTTATATTCAGGCTTTTTCTTTTTTTTTCCTAAATTAATATTCAGATTTGGGGGGTCGTCTTATAATCAGGGTCATCTTATAATCGAGCAAATACGGTATATTAATTTTTGCTTATTAAGCTGTTTATTGGAGTCAGCTTGAGAGTGTTGTTTTTTGTTTTGGTTTTTGCTTTGGCTGAATACCTCTCTATACTTGGGATTTATCAAATAACCCATCGCTAAAACACCAGCCTCCAACTACACATTAATAATAGGATCTTTACATCTTGGAAACTTAAATAAGCAATGAGACACAAAGGGCACCTAAGTATTAAAACAATGTTACACTATTTTTTGACACCCAGTCTGGAAGCATTAGAGGAGAAATCATAAAGCTAATGTTTTGGAGAAAAATCCTGGTCTTCAGATAAAGAAGAGACCCAACGGCTTTTGTCTACATGTTTTTCTATGTTCACCCAATAAAAGGTATCAGGTTCAACTAAAGACTCTATTTTCCACACAACATTCTTATTCTCAGAGCGATAAAAAAATGGCAAGTAACTTACCACTTAAACAGAGCAGAAGAAACATTTGAATTTTAGGGATTATCTCTATAATTTGTAAAGGTTTTTGAAGGGTCTTTTATTGGGGAAAAATGTGTGCATTATGCAGCTTTAAGCTGTCAGGATGCTAATGTCAAGAGACACTACACTAAACACTATGCTGAAACAACAACTTATCTGACCTCACTGATAATCACTGTTCACAAACAGAATACGTACTCAGGCTTGAGTCATGACAAGGAAACCTGTCTTCAGTTGAAAATGATGTCTTTTTACATAGTTTAAGTAAACAAATCTTTTCACAGAAGCAAATCATAACATCACAGAACGTAATTGAACTCCACCCAGTAACTGGCATTTAATATGTGTTTGTCTCTAGAGAAGAGGGATCTGGATTTTGAAAAGCTACAATCCTGGGATTTCCTTACAACATTATTAAGCTTCCAGTATGTCAATAGAGGATTTGAGCCTTTTATTAGTTTAGAGCTCATTCTTTACTTCTTTATTCTTTTACACGTACAACTCATACCTAATATTTTCAATACATAGGTCATATTTTATGGGGGGGACTAAGCTTTATATTTATGACTATATATTAGTATTGTATCAGATAAGGTATGGGATCCTAATAGCAGTAGCAGTTGCATGTCATATAGAAGCACTCGCTGACTAGTGGCATGCCCAGGGAGACATATTTGGAGGTGTCAGTTGTGGTTTCTATAGGGTATGATACAGAAAGTGGGAAACTGGGTTATGTACTGAAAACTAACAGAGAAAAGCACTGGGAGACAATAAAAGCATTGTGTGTCAAGTCAGGTGGTCAGTTGTGTTAAGGTCCCTGCTCACATTTACAAAACAACTTGCAGAATTACTACAATGCAAGTTGTTTGTAAGAGCATACAAGGGCATGTTAGTTACTGCAAAAGGATATGCGAGGGCATAGAGCCTACAACCAAAAAAATGATAAACTAAGCTAACAAACACCTGCTTATTCCTTGATAATAAAAGATGACACCATTATCAGATTAAGGCTTGTCTCAAAGAACTCACTTCTGTACCAAAAATACACAAGGGCAGCAGGGGCCTTTGTTACGCCTTTAATTTTTACCCCTTAAATGTGGCACAACTCCACTGTTACTGCCACTAGTTCACCTGTGTTCTGTTTATTAGTTAAGGCAATGCCAGACCTGTTTATCCTCCAGGGTGCCCAATAGAAGGAGTCGAGCACACTTTTTGATGCCATGGTTCAGGTAACTACAACTACAAAGATTTGGCACAGATACTAAGGATTATCATACTTTAGCAATATTACTTAAATAGTAATTAATAAAAATAAAAAAATACACATATTGTTAGACTATACTCTAACAATGAAATTGACCATACACATAAACATTAACAAATCTTTCTTTTACTCTCTGTAACACCACAGCCAACCCCATCAGCTTCAATTTCATATAAATAAATGCCATGGATATGAATGTATAAGTTATCCATACACATATATATATATATACATATATATATATATATATATATATATATATATATATATATATATATATATATATGTATATAAGAGAAATAAGAGAAAGTTCGTATAGGAAAAAGGGGAGGAGTTATGATATATTTGCTACATATACAGGAAAACATGCATCATATGCAAAATGTGAATTAAAATAAACTTTCTAGCAGATCTGGCAAAGCAGTTCAAATGTGGTTGAATACCTTTTGAATACTACAGGGGCCTGGTTTCAAAAGGTGGCTAGCACAGGTGGCAAGCCTTTTGGATGTAACAGAAAGGATACAAGATATATATATATATATATATATATATATATATATATATATATATATATATATATATATATATATATAGCAAAATTAAGATAACAATTAGTCTTCACTCATGAATGGGCAAAAAATAACAACATTCTGTGTGCCCCAAGCTTTTGTTACTTTTCACAGTTTAAAAAATGGAAGCTTAGATTAATCCTGATCATCATACAGCACAATAATCAGAAAATATAAATAATTAAACAATAATATACACTTGCGTGATAATTCTTCATACTTAACATAACTGTTTCTGAGCAAGTGTAAATTCATTTTGCAAGCTTTAATCTTCTATTGTAATTAAATTGTTATGCAATTTATAGAATACATTTGATGATACCATGGAGACTTAATTAAAATCCTAATTTGGTGCATGTAAACAAAAAAGTCTATTACCATAAGCAGCATTTGCTTAAAATGGCTTTTATTTTAATTGTGATTGTCGTTTCTCTAATTATCTAATTGTAGTTCATGTTACCTACATAATGAGGACCATAGCGCACAATAATGACGTATAATATCACATCGTCCATAATATCTCCTGATTTGACTGCATGTAGAATGTGCATACTTAACACAGGCTATACAACTCATTCAGCAATGATCTGTCATAAATATTGGCGATTCTAGCAAAGCCACTTTGTACATGTTTGGCCATTTCCCCCTTCCCAGATGACCCCCTCTCCAGATAACCCTACCTCCACACTACCATGATTTTCTCTTCTACTCATAGTTTTTGGTAACAAAGATGGCGCAGACAAGCCATTCGGGCAGAAAGATGGTGAGGACAAGCCATTTGGGCAAAAAGAAGGCGCAGAAGTTGTTGGGGCGAAAAGATAGTGCAGACAAGCTGGTTGGGAGCAAGGATGGCACGGAGCTGTTTGAATGCACAGGCATGCCATTTGAGGCACAAAGATGGCTCAGACAAAAAACGTCATTGAAGTGTCTCCCACGATGCCGCTAACATTGAAGGTTAGAGTGACCACATTTTATTTGGGCCATTCAAGGACACAGTATGAAGCGGATCAGATTACACACAGACGTATCTTATATATCTTAAGTACACACTGATTCACCTGTACACACACGGTCACATACACATAAAACATATTTTAGAAATATACATCATTAGGAAGCCTTGGGAATCACGCCAATTTCAGATTTAATATCATGTTTATATTATATTATACATACAGTCATTACCAGACATGAGTAGTCTCAGACAATTAACCCCCTTCATTACCAGCCATGAGCAGTCTCAGAAAATGAACTCCCTCCATCACTAGACATGAGCAGTCTCAGATAATTAACCCTTCCATTACCAAATATGAGCAGTCTCAGAAAATTAACCCCCTCCATTACAAGACGTGAACAGTCTCAGACAATTAACCCCTCCTTTTCCAGACACGAGCAGTCTCAGAAAAGTAGCCCCCTGCATTACCAGACATATAACCTCCTCGATTATCAGACATTGCACACACAGTCACACAAATAGATAAACACAGGAAGACAGTAAGCAAGAGCAGGTCTTCACTTAATTCTGCTTCTAGAGCTGCACCACTCTCCCACAACCATATGCACCACAGCCAACACTTCAATACAGAAATGACCAACTCATGATGAGATCAAAGCCATTACCGCTGCCGCTAGTACCAAGGCTCACATCCATGCAAAGCTAATTCCTCTTATATGCCCCATGGTCTATAGCTTGCCTCCAAGCACTTGCATTATCTGGACTAGTCTGAAGGATGTTTTATGCACGTTTATGGCCCATACATGTTTCTTAGCTTTCTATAGTATCTTAAGACATAATATACTGCACATATGTGGATACCAAATTCCGTTTTATGTAGTAGGAACATTTCTTCTATAAGTATATTCTAACTTCTTCCCGGTAAAATGAAAAATACCTGTGAGAATAACTCGTCACTCGTGTTCGAAGAGTAAATCAAAATTTAAACTGTTAGTGCACCAGGAGGATGCAAAATCACAACTAATCATTCTGATATTATTTGGGTTTTGGAACATCAGCTGGCAGGTTATTGTCAGACAAATATTACATAACGGTCGTTAAATGTGCAAAGGCATAATGCAAATTTCATGCAAAAATAAAAATGCCCCATTCAAATAAATGAATAGCATTACAAAATGATCTTTAACAAAAAAAAAAAGTAATGATAGCAATTAAGTATTGAAAATGCTAATTTTATAGTCAAGGACAATTACCTCATTTAAAGTGTACTGGAATCATGCCAGAAAGAGGTAATTTAGTCTTTCTAGATCACACTTCATGATGGATCTAGTACTTTCATTATAAAGCACTGTTAGGTGAGAAAGAAAAGGAAAGAAATAAGATACATATTGACCTTTCCTACAGTTCTAGTAGAACATCTTTAAAAATTATTACTACTGTAATATTTTAATTGAAACAATTTCTCAAATCAATGTCTGTCATCAGTCACCAGTTATATGGAAACAGAATCACAGACTCTATTAAATATGCTATCAGAAAGCAGGTCCAGCCCACTAGATCTATATAAAATGTAATTTGTGAATCTGCCTTGTCTCTATTATGGAAGAGCACACTAAAATTCAGGGCAGTGCTGTTATGTGCTAGCTGCCGGCTGTGTAATGGGATATTGATTAGTTTGGATCTAATGCCGACGGGGGTAGATTCTCTTGTGGAGTATAGAGGTCATAATATTTGATTACACAATAACTTTTAAAATACATGATATGTCCTGGTTAAAAATGTAGTCGCTTGTTCCTTTAGCTTGGTCTTTGCCAAGCGTCTTGGTAATCCAGCATTTTTGAAAGTGATTGAAAAGAAGGATTTTTAAACAAAAGTGACACATAAGCTGATTTCCGAGATGAAAACATATTCCAAATAGTCTTTATTTTGTGACTGTGTTAAAAAAGACCAGTTTTTCATGCATGAAGTCTTCTGAAGTCAGTTGATAACACAGATTCATATAGCTATGCGTATTTGAGATTATGAACTTGTTTGTGGATGGCCTTTATCAACATTTGAAGCTAGGACTCCAACAATATATGTTGCCAGAGGTTACTGGAATAAAACTAAGTACTAATATCAGATCAGACGGGGAAGCCCCTTAAAAGCTTTTTTTTTTTTCAGAATGTGCCAATTAGGAGGAACATACTGGCAATTTTTCACATTTAGTAATTGCATTACAGATAGCTGGACATTTAGTCTGAAGAATAAAAAAAGCTTGCATGTTGCATCGTCCAGTTAGTTGATGTGAGTTACAAAACAACTGCAGATCTACTTAATCATCTAAAAATATTAGTATTTATTTTCCATCCAACTTTATAGAGGATAGAAAGTACAAGGCTTTTTTAAGTAGTGATTTCATTGCAGGACATTCTCATATCCTTGTAATGTTCTAAGAACTATAAAGCAATCCTTTTTAATATCCATGCTCCATACACCAAAACCAACAGAATTCAATGCGTTACTAGATTGTAATCTCCATTATGTTTTATACTACTTGTTATGTCCTGTCTACCCATTGTACAGTGCTATGGAATATGACGGCACTATACAAACCAATAAATAATAGTAATACATTTCAATATATTAACAGAAGTATAAATATATGTCCCTTCGTGCACTTAAGGTAGTGACTGATTGAAGTCGACTCCCAATGTAGATACAGAGACATATATTTTCTCTCATCACGAGTTGTCATATTCTCTGTGTATCCAAAACATTAACTCATGTGTGATGGTTTTGGGTTTAAAACCGTTAGCACTTTATACACAGATGCACAGTTGCATGATTATTTATTTATAAATTAATTATTTATTAATTAGAGAAGTTGGGGATCACTGCTCTTAAAGATCCACTGTAACTGCATGTTCGAGTCTGATTATATGTACACACATGCATATGCACTTGCATTTGATAAAGTGCTTTTTTTTTTTCTTTCTTCTTTAAATAAAGCCATCTAGTTAGATTTACTTTAGGCATACGTGAAAGTATTACAATAGCAGATGTACTGCAACTGAGATTAGCAAGCAAACAGCTAGGGAATACCCAAGGGCATTACAAAATAGGGCCGGTGTTGTGAAAGCCATTACACAGTCTAAGATGTGAATGTTTCAATTACGACATTACATGTTTCTTTAATGCCAAACATGCTAGGTTATTTTCATAAAAAGATCTCTTTTCATAACTTTACAGAGACATGTTAACATTTCCCACACATATAGTTAGAATGATGTATGGCGCAGAGCGCTGCACACTTAGTATGGTTTGGGGTCTGGAATAATTATTTAGGTGCCATAGTTGAAAAGAATCAAAGTTTTAAGTGTTAGCTGAAAAGTAATGGTTCTACCAGAAATCCTTAAACAGTCACTAGGGACTGTTTGCAAACTTATAACCAATATTTTAAAACATTCTTTTCAACAGGACAGTTTTGGCACCTAGCAATAGCCTGTTCCATAGGCTCTAAAACAAATAACGTTATTTTTATGGTTATCCTTAGATCCCCTCGTAAGACTTTTACTATAGCTTTAACATCTCTAACAATCTTGGAATATTAATGCATATAGTCAAATATTCATATCAATTTTAAATTGTGCAATAAATTATCAAGGATTTTTTTCCTTTGGCAAAATGTATTTAACTGAAATAGACATCAATTTACACCGGGGAACAAAGATTGTTAAAATATTCAGACTGAAGAAACAATCACAGTGATGGTTCTGAAAGGTTGTTTGCATCAGTTTTATTTTTTTGTGCAGAAGGTGAATCATAGCATGTCCTTTATCTAGATTTTAAACAACCACAGGCCCAACGGGAAGGCAAGATTTTACTTGTTGTTCTAAGTATAAGTAGGGGAGAGGAACAATCACAGGCAAACGACCCAGTAATATAATAGGCAGAAATATAGCTCGCACCCAATGCACAAAAGTCCTGTCGAACAACATAAGGGATCCAGTCACAGTGTAAACACTGATAAAAGCCCTTTTTTTCATTGTAGACAAAATAACAGAAGAAAAGAAGTTACCCAAAAACTTCAAAAAAGGCAGTTGTTCCATTCATTCCACTCAAGTTTTAGCTCTCTTATGCCATTAATATATGAGTCAGATCTTGCCCCAAGGGCAGTCTTTAACTGAAATGTGAGGCAAATGTCCCTTGCATGATGGAACCAACAACCACAGACTTTTGTATGGTATTTTACCCCTTTGGGGCTTCTTGGGGCCCACCTCAAGTGAAAAGGTGAGTCCTGACAAGAATCTCCTTGCGCACTTGTACCTAGAGGGACACCAACTGCACCCAACTGACGAGGCCCAGATTGTTTAAAGAGTGTAACAAGGACAAGCCTGTGATTGAGGGAACCACCTAGATAGGGAAACAGTGTAGAGTATACAGCCATGAAATAGTGAGGTCCTGCAGGGTCCTGGTTTCAGAAGGTGGAGAGCACACAGCTTGTGATGTTTCATAAAGGATACAAGAGAACATATGCACCCATGCTTACATCCACTTACACATACATGCTCACAGGCATGTACACATATACATCCATGCTCACACATCCAAACATTCACATCCATGCTCGCACATTTACCCATACACATTCATGCTCACAAATGTACTTATACACATTCCTGCTGACACACAAACACATATACATACATGCTCACACACAAATATGTACTATACACTCTCCCTCCCTTACTCTCTCCCTCCATCCCTCGCTCACCCCCTTCTCTCACTTAGCTGGACTGACTCACTCCAAGTCAAACTGGCCTTGGCTTTCGTGAACAATTTTTGACCAGCCTGGGGGGCAATTGTGGCACCCTCCTGATGAGTGGCACCCGGGGTGTACTGACCCCCACTTTACAATTGTAAGAACCATGGTAAAGATGTAGGACAGGCTATGATTTGATAAAAAGAGATTGCCAATGATTTTAAGAGCTAAGGGACAAGAATCATTTTAACTGTGTAAAACATATTGAATGCAATGAAAAAGGAACACAGTATTTTTTTTAAGAAAAACACTAATAAAAGAAAAAATATAAATAAAATGAAACATATATCCAAAGGATTTTTTAAAAAAAAACGTATATAATTTTTATAAGGAGCTTTTTAATGAGAAAAACACAGATGCCAATTTTTTGAATGACTCATTAAAAGAACAAGAAGAGTTTTAAACACAAGAGAGATTTTAGATACCATTAAAACTTTAAAATCGGGCAAAGTACCTGGCCAAGATGTACCTGGCCAAAAGATGACTTGATTTATCTGGTTACAGATATGTTTTATTTCAAGGTTTTACCAGGTTCCAGAAAAAAGTATAGTCGCACTAATTCACAAGAAAGGGAATACAAGTGATCCGAATAATTTGAGACTCATTACACTTTTAAATTATGACTGCAAAATGTTGGCTAAAATATATTCAAACTGTTCAAAATAATAATTATATAGTGTCGAAAAGCTGATTCACCCTAACCAAGTGTGTACCATCCATGAGCGTAGTATACACGATAACTTGGTCAGAGAAATTTTCAGCCACACAAAACAAAAAGACTGGATATTTTATTATTGATTTTGAGAAAGCTTTTCACATACGTTTCTTTTTAAATTCTTTAAAAAAAGATGGATATACCTCATAACTTTTTATCGTCTCTTAAAGCATTTTATGGCAGATGCCCAAGTGAAATTTTAATAAATGGTTGTAGGACAGAACCAGTCATTTTAAAATCTAGAGTAAAACAGGGGTGCCCTTTATCCCCATTACCCTTTATATGTGTCCTGGAGCCTCTAATGAGTGCAATTAGAAGGCATAAGATGGTACATGGAGTACCCCTTCTAGAAGGGGCGGTATAGAGGCCAAAGCAGTGGAGTATATGGATGATGTTGCCATTTTGTGTAGAGACAAAGTTTTACTTCAAAGCATAGTTAAACCGATATGATATTTTTGCTTTGCATCTGTATTTAAGACTGATTTAAATAAGAGCACAACACACATGATATAGAAAAAGGACATCTGCCAATCCCAGTCTCTGAATCTGTGAAAAAGCTGGGAAATACATGCCCAAAAGATCAAATCACAAGTGAAAAATACACTGCCTTTGTAATAGTAGGGAAGGTGTTCGTTTTTAAAATGGTGATTATGCCCCTTCTGCTATAATTAACCCGTTAATGACAAATCCCGTACATGTACGGGCTCAAAATGCATTGTTTTCAATGGGTTTAGGGACCACCCATTGTCCTTAAGGGGGATCATATGCATCCATGTAATGTATAAAATGGTGATTTTGCCCCTTTGCTCTATTTAGGATCATACGCATCCATGTAAGGCTTTTAAATATCAGCAATGACTTCTACCAAACACAACTTGCCCAAGAGAAAATTGACTGTGATGTACATTTTTTGGAATTGCCAATATACACAAGAACTTTAGAATAAAGTTGGTATCATTATTTTATATAGTGAAATGCACTGTACCTCAAAAGAGAATCTTTTAATTACACAGAAGGTGATAAAAGAGGAGATCATGAAACATTATCCTTAAGAAAGAGTTTTTAACTGTGAATGGCACCATTTCTTTGGCCTTATGTAACCTGTATATGACAGGAAAAAAAGCGTAAAATGTTATGAGGGATTAATATGTGGAATATAATTCTATGAGCTACTGTTCTAATTTGTTTTATTCTGTACCTATATGGCATTTTATCTCTTTTTTTCTATTAAAACGTGTGCATTAATAGATACAGTAAAGAGAGTTAGAACTGAAACGTAAGACTGAAGTTGTTGGTTCCCTTGTACAGGGGAAATTTGCCTCACATTTCTGTTCTGGACCGGCCCTTGTGATATGCTGATGGAGA